>NC_048303.1:123160551-123218484 GCF_013100865.1 Trachemys scripta elegans
CTCTTAATTAATTGGCCTCTCAGAGTTGGTAAGACAACTCCCACCTGTTTATGCTCTCTGTTTTTGTGTATATATTTCTCCTCATTCGTGGACTACAGCCCACTTCATCCGAAGAAGTGGGCTGTAGTCCACGAAAGCTTATGCTCTAATAAATTTGTTAGTCTCTAAGGTGCCACAAGTACTCCTGTTCTTCTTTTTGCGGATACAGACTAACACGGCTGTTACTCTGAAACTTGTCATTTTGTACGTGTTTTTTTTTTTAAAAAAAATCCCTTTCACGGTTTCCCAATCCAGTTCCTACCAATACCCATGAGACTGCAGGCAAAGAAGACAAACCTTAAGTTTCCCATTGGCTCAGAACCTATCAAGTGGCAGAGATGGGTACAGAATTGTGTGGCTTACAAAAAACATGCAGCACGTGAGTTAAGTGTGATAACAGGACTACACTGTAAATGAAGCAATACTGTCCTCTATACGGCTATTCAGCCAGCAAGAAGAATATTTCAGGGGATGTCCCTTTAAGAGGATGCAATGTGTAAGCCAGAAGGTTCTATGCAATCTGGGCAGATGGAGAGCTGAGGAAAGTGCTATGAGAGGCATGATGACCCTTCAGAAGGGTGTCGGGTGTTATACATGTTAAGAACCGTCAGAGGAGCAACAGGGGAAAGCAAATTATAGAAGGTGAAAGTGAGGTGAAGAACAGGGACAGAGTGAAACAAGAAAACAATAGCAGTAGGGAGGGAAGTGGCTGCTGTTCAGGAAGGTTTTCATCTTGGTTCTCCTAGTGGGCAGGGCCCGGAGAAGAGAGCTCTTAAAAACCATTGCTGCATGTAGGCAAAAATTAAGTTTGAACAAAATGGCAGCATTTTGTGATGCTCTTGTATGAGAAATAAGTTATCTAGACTGGATGTCCTCATCAGATGCAGGTAAACCAAAACCAGTGACTACCAGGTTGATTTTCTTCAAGATAGGTTCAACGAGACTGACAACGAGCATTAGCTTTAAAGTGAATGCTGAGATCTGGCAGGCTTACTCGTGTGGATTGATGTTTTCATCTGATTGATTTTATTAACTTTTCTAGAAGAACCTATTCAAGGAGTACCCTACACGGTAGTGCTACTTCCAGCAGACCATCTACTTTCCGAACAGGGGGCCCAATCGATTGTATCGGAAGTGTGTATGTATGAAGCAAACTACAAAACCAATATTGCATGGTGCACATTTTCAATGTTCTGCACATAAAGAAGGGATGATTGTTAGCTGTCACAGGACGGAAAGAAGTTATTAAAGTGCCATGTTTGAGAGATGAAATATTAACCTATTTTTCCTGAATTTTTCATTCTCTAGCTCTCACACTCAAACCACTGGCAGTGTCTGCAACCTTAACTTTGCCTTAATGTCTTTTGTTGTGCAGTTGTATTGGTGTGGTCTCCAAGTACCATTGTGAGGCTACTTCACCCTTCTCTGCTTAACAGCATACAGCAATACTACATGATTGTGTAATCCCCATCACTAGAGGTTTGTAAGAACAGGTTAGACAAACTGCTGTCAGATATAGTCTAGGTTTACTTGAATCTGCCTCAGGGGATGGAATAGAGCACCTCTTGAGGTCCCTTCCAGCCCTACATTTCTACATGTAATTATTCTGCTGCCTTCCCCTTCTGGTTTCAGCCTGACACAGTATATTTCACTGGTGCCTGTCCCAAACAATCTTGATTGAAAACCTATTCCAGAGTTTAACTACACTTATAGTTAGAGAGTTTTTCCTAATATCTAACATAAATCTCCTTTGCTGAAGATTAAGCTGATTATTTCTCGATCTACCTTCAGTGGTCATGAAGAACAATCAATCAATTTCCTTTTTATAACCTCCCTTAACATATTTGAAGACTGTTACCAGGTCCTCCCTCAGTCTTTCTTTTGAAGACTAAACAGTTTCTTTAACCTTTCCCTGAAAGGTCTGTTTTTTCAAACCTTTTATCATTTTTGTTGCTCTCCTCTGGACTGTCTCCAATTGTCCACATATTTCCTAAAGTGTAGCGCCCAAAACCGAACACATGACTCCAACTGAGGCCTCCCCAATGCTGAATAGAGTGGAATAATTACCTTCCCTTCTACATGCAACACTCCTGTTAGTCCAGGAGGAGTTAATCCTTTTAATACACCCCAGAATGTGTCTTTTTTGCAACTGCATCATGTTGTTGACTCGTATTCAATTAGCGATCCACTCTAACCCCCAGATCCTTTTCAGTGGTACTGCCACCTAGCCAGCTGTTCCCTATTTTGTATTTGTGCATTTGATTTTTCATACCTAAGTGACATACTTAGCACTTCTCTTTATTGAATTTCATGTTGTTGATTTTTAGACTAATTATCAAGGTTGTTTTGAATTCTAATCCTGTCCTCCAAAGTGCTTACAACCCCTCCTAGCTTGATTTGTACTGGACCAAGGACTGACCCCTAAAGGACCCCAGTAGATACGTCCTCTCTGTTTGAAAGCGAAGCATTGATGATTACCCTGAGTATGATCTTTCTACCAGTTGTGCCACCCACCTTATAGTAATTTCAGTTAGACCACAGTTCCCTAGTTTGCTTGTGAGAATGTCATGTGGGACTGTCAAAAGCCTTACTAAAATCAAGATGTATCCACATCTACAGCTTCCCCCATCCACTAGGCCAGTAATCCTGTCAAAAGAGGAAATTAGGATGGTTTGGCATGATTTGTTCTTGACAAAACCATGTTAGCTATTCTATATTACACCTCTACCCCGATATAAAGCTATCCTTGGGAGCCAAAAAATCTTACTGTGTTATAGGTGAAACCGCGTTATATCGAACTTGCTTTGATCCGCCAGAGTGCGCAGCCCCTCCCCCCCCCGGAGCACTGCTTTACCGCGTTATATTCAAATTAGTGTTATATCGGGTCGCGTTATATCGAGGTAGAGGTGTAGCATATTATCCTCTAAGAGGTGCTTATAAACTTATTATTTAATAATTTGTTCTAGTACAGGGGTAGGCAACCTATGGCACGCGTGCCGAAGGCGGCATGCAACCTGATTTTCAGTGGCACTCAGACTGCCCGGCTCCTGGCCACCGGTCCGGGGGGCTCTGCATTTTAATTTAATTTTAAAAGAAGCTTCTTAAACATTTTAAAAACCTTATTTACTTTACATACAACAATAGTTTAGTTGTATATTATAGACTTGTAGAAAGAGACCACCTAAAAACGTTAAAATGTATTACTGGCACGTGAAACCTTAAATTGGAGTGAATAAATGAAGACTCAGCACACCACTTCTGAAAGGTTACCGACCCCTAGGGTGTTCTAGATATTGAATTTAGGTTGAATCTGGATCTTTTTTGTTCCCCTTTTTAAAGATAGGTACTATGTTTGCCCTTTTCTAGTCTTCAGGGACCTCACCCAGCCTCCATGAGTTCTTGAAGATAATCGCTAACAATTCAGAGATTGCTTCAGCCAGTTCCTTAAGTAGCTAGGATGAATTTCATCAGAAAATGCCAAATTGAATATGTGTCACTGACTTAAATATTCTTTCAACTGCTCTTTCCAGATTTTGGCTTATGTTCCTTCACCTTTGTTGATTTTAGATGTTGCGTATCTGGTCACAATTAATCTTTTTAATGAAGATTGAAGCAAAATAGGTATTAAACATCTCAGACTTCTTGATGTCATCAGCTATTAGCTCTTTTTCCCCACTAAGTAGAGGACTTACACTTTTCTTTGCCTTTCTCTTGCTCCTAATGTATTTAAAGAACCTCGTATTGCCTTTTATATCCCTTGCGAGGTGTAACTCATTTTGTGCCTTAGCCTGTCTGATTTTGTCCCTTCATGCTTGTGCTATTCTTTTATACTCATCCTTGCCAGTTTGTCCATGTTTCCACTTTTTTTGATTTTCAGGTTACTAAAGAGCTCCTAGTGGAGCCATATTGGCCTCTTACTATCTTTCCTTTGCATTGGGATACTCTGTTGTTGTGCCTTTAATATTGTCTCTGAGAAACTAACATTATTTTAGGGATAGTTACACACCCCGTAACATTTTTACTCTTACACTGTCTCTGAGAAACAGCACTCTCAAACTTTTTTCCCCTTAGATTTTCTTCCCTTGGGACCATATCTACCAGTTCTGAGTTTGTTGGAGATTGCTTTTTCGAAGTCCATTGTCCTTATTCTGTAGCTCTCACTCCTTCCTTTCAGTAACTGGATTCAGAAAAGTATTAGATAAGTTCATGGAAGATAGGTCCATCAATGGCTATTAGCCAAGATAGTCAGGGACGCAACCGGATGCTCTTGGTGTCTGTGATCCCAATTGAGTCATAATTTCCTGTTTTTCCCCATACTTCTTGCATTTGCATATAGACAACTATGTTGAGCAGATTTCTCCAATGATTTCCTTTTTGTTGCTCCTATGACCCTATTGTAGTTTTCCGTTCCCCCACAACAGAAAGTCCTCTATTAATATCACCTTTTTTTATACATACCTATTGGCTTTTGTCACCTACCCCTTTGGAACCTAGTTTAAAGCCCTCTTCACTAATTTGGTGAGTTTGTGTCCAAAGATACTCTTCCTGTTCTTGGTCACATGGACCCCATCTCTTCCCTGCAGTACTCCTTCCTAGAACAGCATCCCATAGTCAAGGAAGCCAAAGCCTTCCCATAGACACCATCTAGAGAGGGTCCAGACTTTTCATCCACCTTCAGCAGCAGAGTGCCCTGCCACTACATTTCAGAGAGATGGGATCAGGACAGATACAGGAAGAGCAATGCCAACTGGTGAACTGCCAGCATTTCTTCTTGAAGTACTTGGAAATCTTCAACGTAAGTGCTAACCCACCTTGACGCTGGAGTGTTTGGAAGAACTGATGTGGTCCCAGCACAAGATGGTATAGCTAGAGAACATGCGTAGTGTACACGAGTTATTTAAAGACTACAATTTTGATAATACAATTGTAGATTAGCAATGTGAAATCACTTAGTTTCCAGTAAATGTGCTCATTTGTATGGAGTGCAGCAAATGTAAATTATCTAAAACAAAGGCACTGAGATCACATAGTGTTCCTATTTGTTTGATGCAAAGCATTATATAATTCATTTCTGTAGGCAACTGAAAAATGCTCTTGTTAAGTATAAAGGAAACTTGGCTTCTCTGTTAATGTTTTACATGTTGCTGAATGTTTAAATTAAAATACTCTTCATTGGTTCAGTTAATTTTCTTGAAACATGTTAATTTATTCTGAAACACACCATTCAACTAAAATACAAATACCAAACATTTGTGTATTTTTAGAGTGGAGTGTTCTAAAGCACTGCGTTCTGGCCTAATTCCACTCCCAGCGAGGTCCAAAGGAGTTTTACCAGTGATGTCAGTGGGAGCGGCGAGACACCAAGCATGCTTCTTAACCCTCTCCTTAAAGTCCTTTTCTTGTCTGATACTGTGTTGCGTAAAACTTCTTTAAGCCCTTGCAGTAAAGGCTGCAGCAATTTGCCGGTGTATCTGATCATGTGACTGCTGGGCTCATTTATGTGAGCTTATAAATGTTGAATAACAATAGAATTAGAGCACAATTGTTCTAAGTAGTGTTGAACATACAAAGTAGAAAACAGGTTCCCTGTCCCAAGGATCCCAAAATCAAAGGCCCCAGCCCTGCAAACCCTTAGGCACATGGAGAAACCCCAGTGAAGGATCTACATGCATGCATTCACAGGGTTGGGGCCTCAGTTAGGCAGACTGAATCCAGCTGCAGCATATTGGAAGGTCTAATCCCTGATGGCACAGAGAGAGAGAGAGAGAGTCTTTGCAAAGACAAATGAGTTCCCAAGAGGAATCAGAACAGTATTGTAAACATAAGGGGCAGTATGGAGAAGAGCAGCAGGAATCTGCATGGGCTTGTTGGACGCACTTTGGGTTTGAGTCATCCAGTCCGGGGACATAAACATGTGACCAAGGGGAGCACAAAGCAAATAGCCACTCAAGAGCAGTTAATGCTTGAAGCAATGATCAAAGCCCATAGGCACATTTCAGCCTGTTGCTTGCTTGCAGAAAGCAGTCGTTGACTAATGACCAAATTAGTAGATGGTTGACGTCTGTTCACAAATAACTTGCAAATAGATTTCCTGTGCTTGATTTGCCCAGTTCTACTATGAGTAAGAGCATTAAGATAACAAGGGAGAAGGATACAAAGGGTACGTCTTCACTACCCGCTGGATCGGCAGGTAGTAATCTATCGGGAATCGATTTATCGCGTCTCGTCTAGACATGATAAATCGATTCCCCGAACGCGCTCCCCATCGGTTCCGGAACTCCACCAGAGCAAGAGGTGGAAGCGGAGTCGACGGGGGAGCCACGGCCGTTGATCCCGTGCCGTGAGGACCTGAGGTAAATCGATCTAAGATATGTCGACTTCAGCTACACTATTCTCATAGCTGAAGTTGCGTATCTTAGATTGATTCCCCCCTTCCCTTCAGTGTAGACCAGCCCGAAGGGTGTGATTGGGAGGCTGGCTTGGGCAGAGAAAAAGAAGCAGGATGGTGGTGGTTCAGGAAAGGAGATCAATGTAACAGCAATACTGATCAAAGTGGATTTTTTACTGTGTTATCAATTCAGGCTTTCATGCTTTTAGCAAACTGCCCTTTACTTTCTGCTCTTTAGGGACCCCTCACTGTGTCCTCTTATGATGTGCTTTCTATGAACAGTCCCCCTGAAGACAAACCGTGTTAGTATGGCAAGACCTGAGAACAGTTAATACTTCACACTGATCAGTGCCACAGCAGAGAGCAATTGAAGAGCTAGAATAATGGGAAGAACTGTGAATCCAGTGTGTGCATATGCCTAGAATTCACATCACTTTAGTAAATATTACAGAACAGTTTCCATAATCCCCTGTTTTCGCATACCCAAGATTATGAAACTTTCATCTTTGGGGCTGTAATTTTCCATACTTGTTCTCTGTAAATTTTGAGCAAAATTCTTTCAGATGTTTGTGAATGAAGAGAAAATAACTTTTTTCTTTAAATAGTTTTTCAATGGATAACTCAAAAGGCCTGAACATGACAGGGAACTAATCCTTTTTGAAGAGACTGTTTGGCTAAATTTGGGGGAGGGGGAATTGTCTTAAGGGAATAGTAATGAAAAAAAACACCCTCTTTTAAAATGTAGCTACTATTGCTAGAACTAACATCATTACTGTAACCGGTTATTACTGTAACTGGAAGATTAGAGGGTTCTCCCCTACCCATCTTTCCAATTTACTATATGCATTTGACAGTATTTCTTGCTCCAAAGTAATTTTACCTACACACCTTCCAAGCTCTCTTGCCTTTCCTCTCAGGTTATAAATTCCTTCCATCACCTAGCTGCATGTAAGTCAGCTGTATGTAGATAAATGCTGCATATATTTTCAAGGGTGCACACAACTTTTTATAAAGCATACACTCAAGCCTCTATTTTCATACATTGCCTTTATTTCAGACGACTAATGTCAAACTGAAACCTAGCCGTAGCCGGTTCTAAGAGGTTTCAGGTCCTACTCCAGGCCTTGAAGCCCCTTGTCAATTTCTGTGGCACATGTTCGTTCACATGTTCCTTTTTTAACACATTTTTGCAATCCTGTTGCTATGTAAAACACCCACATAAGCAGGAAAAAAACAACTACTTTAGGATCCAGTCCAGCTCCCATTGAATTAATGAAAGCTAGATTAGGCCCAAACTAGCTATAAAAGGCACTAAGTGAAAATGACTCAAAAGCTGCCTGTTTTATAATAAAACTTTTAAAATTACAACCGGTTTGTTGATCAGTTCTAGTGCCCCCATACTTAGGAGCAGGAACTTTAAATTTGACAAGAGGTTGCCCTGGTGTCCGGTGTGTGCCTTTTGCTGACCCCATGAAAATCTGCGCAAATTCAGACAAGTTCTAAGCCTTAGGAAAGTTGGGATTTGGATGTGCTCAGTAGAGATTGGTTAGAAGTTGGCAGCATTTTTCTCTGAATATTTCACCCACACTGGGCATGCCCCAGTGGCTCCCAGCTCCGACGTGTGACCAGCCTGTGCATGTGCCCTCCCAACAGAATAATTGAGCGTGCTCCATCCCAGGATTGCAGGGGCTGGAACCGGACACTTTCTGCAATTACTTCTCCTGGCTGCTAGGGGTTACACTGACCCAAGGCACCAGAACTGAGAGCAGGGAAACAGGCTCTCTCCTGTGCTATCAGTGCCCCCTCATTAGTGCCCATGGAGCAGGAGGAAGGAAGAGACCTGGCTCCAATCCAGAGGGGATGGGGAGAGCGGACTGCCTGATATATATATATTTAGGGTTGCATAGACTTGTATGGGCAAGTTTTAATTCTGGCACTGAACTTTTGAGTGCTTAATCTTGCAGTCTTAGTGTTCTTTTAATGTGGCTGTGATGTTAGACCCCATATTCTTCATAGAAATAGGTTATGATATGAATATGGTATAACTAAGATATACTTTATGCAAGTTGGGTCTTGTAAGGTATCATTGGAAAGGTTATGATTTACTGAATGTGTTTATCCACTTTGTCTGCATGTATCACTTTTATATCTGAAGCTGGGAACATTGACCATGTCTCTGTATTCCAAATGTGCTACATTAGATGAGACCAAACAATGTTAGTGACTTATTGAAGAAATGCACACGAGCATAAAGATGACCCCAGGAACTGTGTGCCATAGAAACCGCTCAGAGAGAACACTACACAGTGGAACAGAGGGTCCTGTGTTAGTGTTGGGAGTGTCCTGAGTAGATGGTGCAGTTTCTTAGTGTATTCCTCAGTGGGATCTGAGGAAAGTGGCCTGTAGAATTTGGTATTGGAGAGTTGTCTGGCAGCCTCCTTCTGGTAGTCAGACCTGTTCATGATGACAACAGCACCTCCTTTATCAGCCTCTTTGATGATAATGTCAGGGTGGTTTCTGAGGCTGTAGATGGCATTGCGTTCTGCACGACTTAGGTTATGAGGCAAGCGATGTTGTTTTTCCACAATTTCTGCCTGTGCACATCAGCGGAAGCATTCTATGTATAGGTCCAAACTGTCATTTCGACCCTCAGGAGGAGTCCATGTGGAGTAGTTCTTCCTGTGTTGTTGGTGGGAGGGTATCTGTGTATCAGTGCGCTGTTCAGTGTTATCTTGAAAGTATTCTTTGAGTCGGAGGCGGCAAAAGTAGGCTTCCAGATCACCGCAGAATTGTATCATGTTCGTGGGGGTGCTGGGGCAAAAAGATTTTTGCTTTTTACAGATTCAGACTAACATGGCTACCCCTCTGATACTACACAATGGGAAATCTCTGACCCAGGTCAGATAGCTCTAAACAAGGGGAACTATTTGACCCAGGTCAGATAGCTCTAAACAAGGGGAACTATTTGACCCAGGTCACAGCAAAAAAGCTTTCCAGCAAGTGTGGGGACGATACAGAAGAGGGACAATGACAACATGACTGGACCTCACTCTCCCTACAACACCACACCTGAAATCACCTGAGGAACAAAGACTGACCTGTGGGAAGTGATGGTCCCAGACTGGAAGGATTTTTAGCCTGTGTAAGAAAACCTGGGAAAGCCAAGGCAACATGTGCCTTAAGACTCTGCCAGCCTGTTTATCACTCAGGGTGAGAATTTGCTAATTTGTATCCTACCTATCTAGTGGGTTAAGATCAGTCTGTGGCTTTTGTTTATTTACTAAGGTAATCTGCTTTGTTCTGTTTGCTATCCTTTGAACCACTTAATCTACCTTTTGTAGTTAATACATTTATTTTGTTTATTAAACCCAGTTTATGTAATTTCTAAGAGGAGGGAGGAAGTCATGCACATCTCTCTTCACACTGAGGAAGAGGGTGGATTTTTATGAGCTTGTGCTGTGCAGATTTTTCTATACAGTGCAAGACAGTATTATTTGGGGTTTATCTCCCAAAAGGGGTGGGCACCTGAGTGCTGGGGGATTCCTCTCACACACAGCTGATTTCGGTCTGTGGCTGCAGGTGGGTGTGGCCCTACCTGTGTGTGGGTGCTGCAAGAGGCAGGAGAGCCTAATTCAGCAAAACGGAGTGGGGACCCAGGCTGGTGGAGCAGGAGAGGCTCAGTGACATCCCAGTACATCAGGTGGCCTCCCAGAAGGGGGATCCAACCTGTCACAATGGCTCTTGTACATAATTCAAAATTATAATACCTGATACTGCCCACTTGACTGATAGTCCTTTAAGAGGATCGTTAGATACTGAATTCGAGGTAACCATTCATTTTTTAAAAACCCTACCAGCCTACGATGAAATGTGTTGTAATGGAGCATGCTTTTGTTGTAACCGATAAGAATGTCAAGTTGGCAGCATAAGCGTTCTTGTACTTAACTATTAATAACTATTAATTTTTAAGTGCTTGAATTCTGTAAACCACGTGACAGGTAAGTAAACTCTTATCTAGTGGCCTTGGCTGGTTTTGGAAACAGTTTTTTGTTTGTTTGGGATATAGAAAGCAGTAGTGCTGGAAGAGACATGGGTTTCATAGTGGCCAATAAATGAGCAATGATTTTGCAATGCGATATGGCTAGAAAAAGTCACTCTGGTTTTTAGACTGCCTAGGGTGAGCATGGCTACTCTCAGAAGTGTGATGTAGTGACAAGAATAGGGGGGTGTGACAGGGTTCACTCACCACTCTGGCGCCTCCTGTGGGCTGTCATGGGAATTAGCTCTGCTCGCCAGGGCGTCCTCCTCTGGTGGTGTCTCGCCCCCGGCACTTTTGTTCCAGGACCTGCGCCACTCCCAGGACTGTGGCGTCCTCTTCAGTGACACGGACCCCCAGCTGTGCCACATTCTGTGTTTCCCCCCTTCTGGGGGACCTGCAATCTCTGTCCAGCCACTCCCTCCGTGGCAACTGCCGTCCATTGTCCCGGGGCCACTTCCCACGCAGCTCCAGCGCCCTCCTCTGCCCTTACCCCAGGACCTCAGGCTGCAGGCCTGAGCAGCCATCCAGGAGCTGTAGCTCCCTCAGTCACTGCTGGCAGCACTGCTCTGTCCAAGGTGCTGACGCTCCTTCCTCCTGCTGGGAGCCTGGTCTTCTCCCCTGGAGCTCCAGTCAGCTACTGACCTGGCTCTGCCCTGCAGCTCTTCTGAGATGGGCCTGCCTGGCCCTGATTGGCTGCTCCTCTCAGCCCATCTCTGATTGGCTGCATCCTGCACAGCCTCTGTAGGGCTCTATTAACCCCTCAGAGCCCAGTGTGGGGCAGGCGCCCTGTCACGGGGGAAAAACATCTTAAAAATTACTTTAACCTGGAACAAAATCACTAAAACATCTTAACCATAATGCCACGGTGTCACTGATGTGGGTGTCTTAACTGTGCATCTCCATACCTTATCATGGTTGATTCATTTTAAGTGTAACCTTAGCCCTGAATTTCTTGAGGCGGTAATGCTTGTTTTAGGGATAGTTACACACCCCTGTAACATTTTTACTCTTATGCCAGCAATATGGACTCTCAACGGCAACTCCATTTTAATATAGTTTTTTTGTCTTGCGATAGGCTACTTTGTTGAGGTCTGCCCACAGCAACAGCATCGTGTTGACAAGCTGGAAAGAATTCTGACTAGACTGATGTTTAAAGGGCTGAAGATGCTAACTTGTAAGACCCCTGTTCTGCAAAGAGCTGCATGCAGGCGGACCCCAATGCCAGCACGGAGCCCCACTGACTTCTGCAGAGCTTTATGTGGGGTGTGGGGGGCCTCATGGGTATGTCTTTGCAGGGTGTGTAACTCCGCTAAATGGTGATTCAATGGGATGACCAGTAAGAAGCATTTTAAAGGTATTTCTGCCACAGGAGTGGGATGGTTCAGCATGTTTGGTGAGTGTATAATGAAGAGCAATGGAATATAATTGTGCTAAGGAAAACCGAATATCTTGTTAAGGAGAAATTCCTACTAGTGATGTGTGCCATTTTGTAGGTGGGGAATATTGTCTCCCCAGGAAAGTGGTGGAAGCCCAGTTGCTCAAATTATTTAAAAACAGACTGGACAAAACTCAAAATACCACTTTAGGGACCAATTCTGCATTGACTGGAGCTTGGACTGTTAAATCTAACAGGTTATTCCGTCTTCAGGGGCCGTCATTCTGTAGTGAACGGTGTCAAGCTATGAAAGCAGCAGTCCCACAGGACACACAGAGGTGCACTACGCAGGACGACCTGGCCTTGAATAAGGGCTAGTTCAGATTCAGGGAATAGTTAGAGCTGGACTTCCTAACGAGCTGAGCACCCAGCATCTCCAGTTCAGAGTTGGGTACTGAGCATTTTTGGAAATCCGGCAGTGTCATGTAAATGCCTAAAGGGGAGCTGAGCTCTTAGGGAAAATGTTGCCCCTTGTCATATATTCCAGGGGTTCTCAACCTTTATCTTTGAGTCCCCGCCTTCCCGCCAACATGCTATAAAAACTCCACGGCCCACCTGTGCCACAAGAACTGGTTTTCTGCATATAAAAGCCAAGGGGTAGCAAGAAGGGCAATTGCCTGGGGCCCCATGCCACAGCCTCCCCCCCTCCCCCCCCGCTACACTGCTCAGGCTTCGGCTTCAGCCCTGGGTGGCGGGGATCAGGGTCCTGGGCTTCCACCCCAGGCGGTGGGGCTTCGGCTTTCTGCCCTGGGCCCCAGTGAGTCTAATGCTGGCCCTGCTTGGTGGATCCCCTGAAACCTGCTCGCGGCCTCCCAGGGGCCCTCAGATCCCTGGTTGAGAACCACGGCTATATGCTATGTCAACACTGCACTGTATAGTGAGTGATTTGGAGCCTTTTACTGAATTCAAACAAGAGTCTTTTATGAGACATTAAAGGGAACACAAAAATCTTTCCTTAGCCGTGACTTTAGAGTCAGCCGGGAGATGTCTGTTCCAGCAGCAAAGGCCTAAAAGAGGAGTAGGATGGAGCTGTAATTGGATGTACTTGTATTCGAAGACACAAGCTGCAAGATGATCAAAAACTCAGGCACGTGATCTAACCGTGAGGAAACAGCCTAAATTAGGAGCTCTGGGGGAAGGGTTTTACCAAGAGGGTTCTAAGGAGATGAATAAGTTACTTGGGAAGGCAATTGGAGCTGACGATAAATGTAAGGAATTGAAGGACTAGGGAATGAAAAGGCAGGAACACAAAATAAAAATAAATCCTGTTGGGTCAGGGAGCTCAGAAGCTCTTTGGTTGATTTTTGCTGCAGAGGCAATACAAGGGGGGAAACTGTCAATGATTTTCAAGCTGTAAAAGCTCCAATTTGATCACAGGCATTTCATTGTCAATATTTTAAGATATCAGTGCGCTAACTGATTCTGAAATCAAACCGCAACGGTAAAAGCCAGGTGACAGGATCCTCTCATCGGCATTTTGGCTTTTTCTCACAAACATCAATTTTCAAACTTATCTCATAGATTTTGAATCATCACCTGGAACCAGAACATACAGTAACCGAGCAGCCTGTTTATCAGTGTCTGGAAAAAAGAATCCAACTTCTCCACAACTGGGAACCTGAAGTTAAGTTTCGGAGTCCATATTTACATACCTAAATAACAACGATGGGACTTTCCAAGATGCGGAACCACCCACAAATCTCATGGAAATGTGGGCCGAGGAGCTGAATCTATGCACTCAGGCCCTGATTCAGAAAGGTGCTTCACCACAGGAGTAACTGGGTTGATCTCAGTAGAACTGCTCGTGGTATTAAAGTTAGACACGTGTTTAAGTACCTTGCTGACTTGGGGCCCCAGCTTTCTTGATCAGTGATCTTTGTAGCTATAGTAAAAGATGATTTAGGTTATAGAGATTCAAATTCCCTGTGTGGGGCCTGTCTTGAGATGTGTTGTCAAACACGAAACCTTCCCAAACAGTTTTTATACTCCGTCGACTGTATCTGTCACTATTAATCCACTTAAAATAATTTGACAGCCGTGATCAGAATGAATTAATTTGGGATTTAGAGGTTATCACAAGCTTTCCTCCTTGTGTTTCACTGTTGAGTTCGCGGACTAGTGGGAATAACTGCTATTTCAAACAGCAATGTTTGAACAGGCACCAGGGTTAATGCTCTCTCTCTGAGGAGAAAACCGAGGCAGTAGCAATCTATTCTGGTGTATGTATGTGCATCCCTGGTCTTTCATTGTCAGGCTGCTCTGCTGTGATTCAACAAACCCTGCTGGATTTTCCTTGCTTATCTGATGGCGTTAAGGTCTCCATGTGGGCTGGATTCTGTGCTCTGTGGACAGGCAATGCTGTAGAGAACTTGGGAGCCTGTATTCCCCCAGGGAGGGAGCAGGATGGGCATCTCAGGGCTGGAACTGGTATCAGGCCTCTGCTTCCCTGTAGATACAGAGCCAGCAGGGCCGGCTTTAGGCCAATTCCACCAATTCCCCCGAATTGGGCCCCGCACCCAAGATGGCCCCGCGCCCAGTGGCAAGGCCACCCAGAGTGGGGGGTAAGTGGCAGAGAATCCCTTCCCTGGCTAGAGGCGCCTTTTTAATTTTTACTCACCTGGCAGCGCTCCGGGTCTTTGGCGGCGGGTCCTTCACTCGCTCCGGGTCTTTGGCAGCACTTTGGCGGCGGGTCCTTCAGTGCCACCGAAGACCCAGAGCGAGTGAAGGACCCACTGCCAAAGACTAGGAGCACGGCCTGGTGAGTACAAGCCCCATGTGTTTTTTTTTTTTTAGTCATCCCTGTCGGGGCCCCGTCGAACCTGTTCGAATCGGGCCCCACACTTCCTAAAGCCGGCCCTGAGAGCCAGTCTTAAAGATGGGTGAGTATTGTAGCCATGTGTGGCACGCTCGGCCGGCCAAAGCTTTGGGGCTGGGATTGGTGGTTGGGCATTGTGTAGAGAGGGGAGCAGTGGACATGTCCTGCTAGGGGGGAGAAATGGTGCCTCGTAAGCTTTGTTGGGCAGACATGGTCTTTTACTCTTATTTACCACACAGGATGTAATGGAGCCCTGAGCTTTGCTAAAAGCCTCTAGGCACTACTGCAAATACAAATAAGTGATAAGGTGTGGGGGGAAAAGGAACAAATATGATCTTGTGATTTCTTGTTTGTCCACCTAAGCATCATGTTTCCTTCTATTTTAGCACTTAATTACATGGTGGCTTTGGCAGCAAGGTTGGATTTCCACGTTCTTTTTAATACACTAGGGGGCATTGGAGGACAAAGTGGGCAAGAGGCCGAGTGAAACAAAGCGGACAGGGGAAAGGTGTGGGGCAGGGGACCGCTCCGTGAGAGCAAGGACGCTGAGCCTGGCAGAAGCCGGTGAGTAGGAAAGGCAATTAAGTAGTTTGCATTAAGTAGCAGCAAGAAGGAGAGAGCTGGCGATGAATTTACAGGCAGCAGCAAACATTCAGCCAGTTGGAAGGGCTACATTAAGGAGCAAGTTAATTGCGGCCGAACAGTCAAAGAAGACCGGGAGCGAATGGATTGAGAAAGTCAAGGTTCGTTAAGCAGCATCTCCCGGAGTAATTGCAAGCGGTCCATGAAAGGGCAGCAATCCCGCAAGCTGACACACTCATTTAACGGCAGGCGGAATGCCGGGTCAGCTCAGCAGCGGCACTTTCACCACTGACAAAGACGTGTGCGGGAGCAGTGGTGGAGCCTGAGGGTCGATGGGTCATTGGCGGGGCCACATTCAGTTATACCCATTGGCTCCAAACGGCACCACAGATACACCTAAAGCCTGCCAGGGGAGGGGGCAGTTGCTTCCCTGGTCCCTCATTAGCTCCACCACTGTGCAGGAGGCCGTGAGGGCTTCCGCAGCCTAGTAGGTGACTCAGGCTGTGGGTAAGACCCAGGCTGTGTTACTGAGAGTGTGGCCAGCTCATGTGCCTTTATTGAGACTCAAGATATTTGCTGTTTCTCTTATGGCCCTAGCTCCTGGAGTCAAGTGATTACATGAGAATCTCAGCTTTTGTTGAAAAACTGACCATTCTAGCTCTCATGGTTGTGGAGGAAAGCTTTACAATGTGACCTGCCTCAGCCCTGAAGGCTCAGAAACCAGAAGGCAAATGAAAAGCCCCCACATTGTATTTTTTTTTTTTAAATAACCCCCTGAACTCATTATTTTTGGAGGTCTGATTCATGATTTTTGAAAGGACGGGGTTGGCCATGCTGCTGACAGCTTTCAGTGAACTACAAAGGCGGCGGCCTTGTGTCAAGAGCTGAGCTGCAGCCGGTATTTTCAGAAGTAGCTGCCTGGTGCGAGGTGCATAAATATGTCATCTGACTTTCCAGCATGTTGAGAACACTGCTGTCCCCAAAGGCATCAACAGGGGCTGTTGGGTGTTCAGCACTCTTGAAAACCAGCCGTCTGCTTTGGGCACCTAACTTTAGGCTCCTGTGTTTTTAAAATCTTGGCCCAAATTCTGTATCTTCTCTTACTGAAATGGAATCTCAAAAAAAATCAATAGTAGAGACGTGTGACTCTAAGAGCCCAATCCTGCAGCAGGCTGCCTGGGATTTGCAGTCTGAGCCATTGAAATCCAAGGGAAATTTTGCGTGGACATCTATGGGCCCTGCTCCTGCAGTCTGAACCCATGAAGGATCCTGGCCAGCGAATGCTAGCCCATGCACTGCAGTTCTATTGCTTATTTATTTCCTCTAGTTTCTGATTATTGGTGCCTTACCCCAGGGAAGTATTTGTTTGGTTTTGGTGGGTAATTTACTTTTCTTTACAACCTTCCCAATAAGTTGTGACCTGCTGTAACTTTATTAAAATATTTGCAATGAAACCCAGCCCCGCCTGCCCATTTTTCTATATTGTAGTTTTGGCTTGTGATGGAAAGATACACTACCTAAGAATGTGCTGGAGATAGTTGTTTTTGCATTCACAAGTTGCTATAGAAAACTTTTCAACCTAGGAGCATTTTGGTTGGTGCTTATTTAAATGGGATCCTCTTAAAATAGTATGTGTTCTTTTAGAAGCCTTTTCTGTCTTCAATTTCTTAGTAGCTACTGGAAAATATTAAGTATGCATTCACGGTGCTAAAAAGAATAGAGATCTTAGAGCAATCAGTTCTGTGTGGGATGCTTAGAGTTTTATCATCTTTTGAAGTGATTATTTCCACATTAAGATACCTAGGGTTTGAAGTGATCATAATGGGATTTCTGCAGTTGAAAGATATCAAGTACGAAAGGATAGGATTGGCCGTGTATGTGCAAAGAATGATTAGCACCAGTGTTTCTCTGTGCATTCTCACAGCAGATTGCTGAAGTGTTAATTCCCAGCCCTATATAATTGGTTTTAAAGCTATTGATTCTGGGAACCTGCTTCTGTCGTCTGCGAACTTGTCTGCGGATTAAACCGATTTGAAAGAAAATAAGGTTTGGTACTGTACAGCTGTTTGTTTTTATTGTCTCTCTCTGTTGTTAGTAGCAGGAGACTTCGCCTCAACTGGAGAAATAGTGAGTGCTACCACACGCAGCTGGGCAAGTAATCGTGTCTCACGTCTTGCTTTGCGAAGGGGACAGCACAGGACTCAGAGCCGTACACTGCTAAAAGAAAGCTGAGCACAAACACAATTCTACTGAAGGCAGCGTTGCCACCTCCGTGCGGGAGTCTTGTGATTTTTTTGGGAGCACTTTTTACTTGCTTCTCCTGGCAACTCGGGGATTTGTAACTCAGCTGGAGCTGGTGTTTCTCTTCCCGCTTCAGCCAGCAGATGCCTGTCAGGGCAGCCTAGGCTCTGTGGCCTGCCCCTTCAGGCTGAGGGCCTGGGGAAAGGGACAGGTGCTGAGCGAGGGCAGGGCAGCTGGACAGGGACATGAGCCGAGGGGTGGGGGCAGAGTCCCCGGGAGGGAGCTGGGCAGAGTTTAGAATGCAGCAGGGAGAGTGCTGGCGGACAGGGGCCAGTCAAATGTAAAAGGGATGTGTCAACTTCCTCAGACTAGTGGCCGTGTTTTTGTGTGTGGCTGGGGGACGTATTAAATGGGCTATGATGGAAGGGGGAAGGCCCGTAGGCTACAATAGAGACCATTCCCATTTTCCCATCACGTCTACGGACCTTCTCTTTTCTGTTGTTGCTTTTAGTGTGGTCCCAGTCCTGGCTGAGTTTCCTGAAACACGCACCAACAGAACAATTTATTCCCGCAGCAGCTCAAACGTCCTAAAACAGAGAGAAAAAAAGTTTGGCTTAAAATCGTGATTTCTTTCTTTTTGTCTGCCTCGTGATTTTTGAACTTGCGAGGTTGGCAAAACTCTAAATAAATTATTCCAAAAGACAAGAATCAATGGGAAGCCAAATTGTCCTCACGCTGCCATTTTGTGACTGCTGCTTGCACAAAATTAGCATTATATAGTAGCAACTGGACTAAATAGCTACATGAATTATGCCATCTAGTAGCTCTGGCTGGCTGTTCAAACCCATATGGATCTCACACCACAATTTCAGTCGTAGTTTAAGAACTGACCCTAAGACCATAGAGTTTAGTGATTTCCCACCCCACCCCCACCTTATGCAGTATACTAGAGAAGGTGGGTGAAGTAATACCTTTTATTGGACCTTCTGTTGGTGACAGTGACAAACTTTTGAGCTTACACGGAGCTCTTCTTCTGCTCTGGGAAATGTACTCAGAGTGTTACACTCTGTGTAAGCTTCCAAACTTGTCATTCTCCACAAAAGATGATGGTCCATCACTCACTTTCTCTCTCAAATCCAACATGGCTACACTAACACTGCTTACAACATTATGCAGTATGCTAATACTGTAGTTCAATTGATTTAGAAGTTGCAACAACATCTTGGTTTGGGGTTTTATGTTGACACAAGATTACTAAGTGTTATCAGTTGCTTCATGTTCTAATCTTCCCTGTGTGCTGCAACAAAGCGTCTCAACAATGCTTCTTAAAGAATTAAGTTATCAAATGTAAACACTCTTCACATGTTTATAGTAGTACATTGGGTGGAGGTATTAGATTTTTTTAATGTCTGCAATTAACTTATTGTAGAACTATACAGCCTTTGAGATATGTTAGAATAAATTATATATTGTGTTAAAGGTCAAGTTGGCAGCCATATTAATAAAAAAAAAATCTTATCATTGACACCTATTTGAATGGCGCTTAAAAATAAAGAAACCTGGAAACATTTGTGCTCCAGACTGTCACCTGGAACGTGCTGGGGGCCTTTCTCCAAGGAGAAGAAGTAGAATCGCTGACTGGAATTTTTTCATCAAAACACTTTTTTGACGAAAAAATAGAAAGTAAAAATTTGGTTAAAAAAGAAAAAGTCCATCTCTTTGGTTTTTGCAAATGAATAACTGTTCCTGAAAACCAGTTATTTTTATCAAAAATGGTCTTCAAAAATAAAAAAAAGAATGCCGCAGAACATTTAGAAAAACTTACAATTTCTCACAAAAATAATTGGCTTTTTGGCCCAGATCTACAAATGTATTTGAGAGAACTTTCTATTCACTAGTGAGTCAAGCAGAATGTAACCTCTATAACTGCTCAGGTGAGGAAGTCAAGAAACACTGGAAATAAGAGTTATAGTTAAAATACTAGATGAGCAAGAGAAACTTGGTGCAAGAAGCTAGTGTAAGATCTTTGAGGCAGGTACCTTCCCTTCCTGTTTGTGCAGTGCCTAGCGCATTGAGGCCCTGATACTCCCTGGGGCCTCTGGGTGCTAGCAGCAATATAAATATTAAAGTGATTAAAATCCTTTAGTAGTTTCAAGTGTTCAGCTCAGTTTTTCAGATGTAGCCCCAGGGGTGCTGGAGCTAGGGGTACGGCAGCACCCCCTGGCTTGAAGTGGTTTTACAGTTTGGTTCAATGGCTCTCAGCACCTCCACTATACAAATTGTTCCAACACCCTGTGTAACACTGTCACGTGTGGGTCCTGCTTCTTGCATCCAGCCATGCTGTATTAAACACAGAACCCGAAGGGGAGGCAATTTGGCTTCCTCCCAGTTTTGGGTGGGCAGAGGTCAGGTCAGGTCAACCGTCCCAGTGTCAGTGGCATCAGCCTTAGGGTTGTTCTGACCTATGTGTGGCTGAAAACAGCACCAAGGGACAATGCCAACAGCCAAGACTAGCCAAAGCATAATACCCCTTTCCTCCACACCAGAGACTGCACGTGGAGTGGCATACCACTGCTTTGTTCACTCTTCCCCCTAAATTGGAGCCATTCATGGACAGTTGGTTAATTTGGCCTTTACCATCCCTTTGTGCCACTGAACTCGCACAATCCAAGAGATAAGAGAGGAGAGGTAGATTAGTAGGGTGGGTCCTGCTACTGATTCATCACATAGCCTGGGCATGTTGCCTAATCCCTGTGTCCTATTGCTGTTCTCTCACCATTCCCTGCCCCACAAAAAAAAAAAAAAAAAATGAAGCAGGGCCCTCTGGAACAGACAGTATGTGATCATGTAATTAGAGATGGCATCATAAAGCAAGGGCACAAATGGGCTAAATTAAGCCTGCACAGGCTACCTTAATTCTGGCATTTCCTAATAGCTGAGTGCTCGACTTTGCAACCTTAACTTTCTATGAACATCCAGGTTTGGATGCATTATTAATACAGAGGGGAAGCCACTGCTTTGCTGTGATCTTTGTTCCCATCCCTCTCACAGCTGTTCCAATCAGTCTCTGCTTCTAGCGCAATGCTTCCCCTTCCTGCTACCTAGATGCTGCTCCTCTAATCTGCCTGTCTATTCCTGGCACAGCGAGCCCACGGTTGCTGCTTTATTCTCTTGCCGTAGCAGTACAGGACCTGGCTGAAGGATTCAGCAGTGCTTTTCAGTTCGTTTGCTAGCCTGACAGATTTTAATTGTACCCTGGAGAGGTAACTCAGGCCCTCTAACCTCTGTCAGTCCCTCTTGCTGCTCACACCCTAGCCCAGCAGCCAGTCTCTTCTCCCAGGGGCTCGTATGACTCCCTAATCGAAGGACCCAGCTTTTAATCTTAGTTGGTGACAATAAGCATCATCGTTTTCTGTAGGCTGCTGTATTTTGCAGGGAAGCATATGGCACATGGATCATCCTGTCCACCTAGAGCTTCTCTTCTCTGCAGATGGCGGTGGGTAGCCTGCTCTGCAGTGAAGTATCAGAGGGGTAACCGTGTTAGTCTGAATCTGTAAAAAGCAACAGAGGGTCCTGTGGCACCTTTAAGACTAACAGAAGTATCGGGAGCATAAGCTTTCGTGAGTAAGAAGTGAGGTTCTTACCCACAAAAGCTTATGCTCCCAATACTTCTGTTAGTCTTAAAGGTGCCACAGGACCCTCTGTTGCTCTGCAGTGTGCGCTCCAGGGAGAAACATTGAATTCCCATATGGGAGACACACCCTGCATGCTGGGAAGGAGGGTAAGTCAACTGGACCATGCCAGCTTTCTGTTCCTTTATAGGGAGGAGAACAGCATGCATCAGACGTGCCCTCTGTCACAGCCAATTTCTCTCCCGCATCTTTGCTAAGGTACCTGATACAGTTCACAGTAAAGGAGCCCTTGCCTGTCTAAAGATTTGATGGTGTTGTGCTGCTCCTGAGTTATCTAACTCTGGCCTCCTCCTGGCCACACCCAGCCTGGGCTAGAAGCTGCATCCAAGACAGTAGAGCCTGAAAACAACACCCTCTGTTGAGAGTGCTGTCCAGACCGGTCACAATGGAGCACTCTGGGATAGTTCCCGGAGGCCAATACCGTCAAATTGCATCCACACTACCCCAAATTCGACCCAGCAGGGTCAATTTCAGTGCTAATTCCCTCGTCGGGGAGGAGTACAGAAATTGATTTTAAGAGCCCTTTAAGTCGACAAAAATGGCTTCGTCGTGTGGATGGGTGCAGGATTAAATCGATCTAACGCTGCTAAATTCGACCTAAACTCGTAGTGTAGACCAGGGTTGTGTGTGTATGTCCAGTTGTCCCCAAGATATACAGCGTAGCCTCTAGGGCTAGCCTACTTGCTTGCCTATATATCTTTTCGTATAGGTTTCTTATTTTCTTATGGTTTTGATTGATTGTTTTATTATAATAGGTTTATAGGGTTATATTAAAATAGTTTGGCTATAACGCAAGGGACCTACAGGCCATATCCTGTGTGTTAACCTAACGCAAAGTTAGCATACATATGTCTGGGACCTTTCACCCAGATAGATAGTGATAAGTTAAAGCATAAGGTCCATAGATGGCAGTGACCCCTAACTTGGATAGATAAAGGATGCATTGAAGCAGGTTGGCTTAGGGGGCTTTCCGAAGCTCATGTCCTTTGTAAACAGGTACAACACAAGGAAAGAATCGGGAGGACAAAAATAACAAATGTGAGAATGATCTAATGCTGCGGTTCTCAAACTGTGGGTCGGGACCCCATTTTAATGGGGTCGCCAGGGCTGGCTTAGACTTGCTGGGGCCCAGGGACAAAGCCCAAGCCCCACTGTCCGGGCCAATGCCAAAGCCAGAGGACTTCACTCCTGGGCACCAGGGCTCACGTTACAGGCCCCCGTGCATGGGGCTGAATCCCTTGGGCTTTGGTTTGACCATCCCCGTCTGGGGCAGTGGGACTTGGGCTTTGGCTTTGCCTCTCACCCCACCTGGGGCAGCGGGGCTCAGGCATCATTCCCCCCCTTTTGGGGTAGTGTCGTAATTTTTGTTGTCAGAAGGAGGTCGTGGTGCAATGAAGTTTGAGAACCCCGATCTAATGTCATGAACATGTGTATGTATATCATCAATACGTACAAACCTACCAGCCTATGGAGTAAGTGAACCCCAACATTTTGGTGGGTGAGGAAACTAAGTTGGGACATAGAGGGAGGGCTCAAGCACCCATGCCCTATAAGAGGGGTGACCCACCATACCAAGGATGCGTCTAAGCATCTAAGCACCTAAAAAAGCTAGGCATCGACGTTTCTAAGCTCCAAGCGTCTTTCTTAGTTTATTAGTCTGTTAGTTAAGTGAAATTCTAAATTAGCTTCAATAGCTCTTAGCTCTCTCGCTTCTTTGAAGCTCTGCACCTCCCACTCAAGAACTGAGAAACCCAAGGCAAGGCTGGTCCTTTCTCTCTTATTACCAGGTCATCAAGGAAGGGTGTGAGTATATTAATGAAAGGCTTCATAGTATATAATATCATATGTATCTTTAGACTAATAATATTGCATTTGTAACTCTGATTATTTTACTAGTTGATTATAATTCCATTTATCTCAATAAAAGTCTTTAAGACTCTATTGGTATTAGTGTGAGCATCCTATCATACCCCCAGGGGACCTTTTGCATGTTCTTTATAGCTTGATTCTGGGACAAGAACCTTCTTATCTTCTGATCAAATTGATTGGTGAGCCTATAACCCATACTATCCAAATTCATAAATATTAACCTCCTAAATCAGGCAACAACAATGACCGACTTCTGTCTTCTGATGGTTTTTAAGGACAGTGAAAATGTCCGTCTGCATATTTTCCACGTTCCTAAAGTCCAGGGCTTTGGGGAGCTTAGTCATATCCGTTGTGTTCTCCTTTTTCCTTTTATCTTCTGGCCTTGGGCATTCTCCGTGGAACAGTTTCCTTTCCCTGTGGGTTCTCCCCCCGCCTGCATTGTGTAATGAGCAGTCAAGGAGTGATTTAATAAAGTGAGTCCCCAGGAACGTGTAGCGCTTTCCTTTATTGATTTCACAGGCCCTCTAGGCAATGCAGAGCCCACGCTAGTTCAGACTAGCAATAATGGCAAATCCGTCTCCTAGGAATATGAGGCAGCAGGAGCTCTGAGGGCTTGAGCCAAGGGAGAAGATTTTTTTCTGGCTGATTTCCAAGGGGTTTAGATCGTGCCCTGAGAGGAGTGATAGGGGATGGATGGTTAGGGGGGAGCACATAGCTGATCTCTTAGTAGGAAAGAAATAGGAGAGATTCCATCTCTCTTCCTTTCTTCTTCACACGGCACCCTCTATTAATGGGCAAGGAGACTTGATTTCTGGTGTAATGGATGGCCAGAGCGAGAGACTTCAGCTCTGATTGGATGGGCCAGGTCAAGGCGTGTGCAGCAGACAGAATAATAATTAAAATGTTTCCACCAGTAAAACTTATTGGGAGCCAGTTCGTCTTCACAATGTTGATCCAGCTAAGATCCCTCACAAGCCACACCAGAAGGTTTTTTTAGCAGCTCAACTTTAGGCTCAACTATTATAAACTCAGACAAAACCAGTACCTCCCTCTTCCCTGCACCTGCCCCCATCCCCAAATCATAATGGCATTGGACAGGTCTATAGTAACAGATACACACATGTATCGAAAATGAATGGATCCAAACTACAAAGCAACCGAGTGTTCTGGTATAAAGGTTGTGAGCTCTAAGGCCTTATGCCTAATGTTTTCCAGCTCTCTGATGATGCTAAAAATTTCAAGTGAGTGAATTGTTTTGGAACAACCAGATTTATTAGCCCTTAGCTGATCAATGTTGAGCAGAACGTGAGTAGGAGGAATTTCTAGAGTAAGGTAAATGAACTGGTATTTTGTCAAGCAGTGTCCAGTAAGTGTTGAATGCACACGGGCTGGTCACCTGCTTGTTAGGGCCCTTTGCCTAGCCAGATTTGCTACTATTATATCTCCCTTATCTGGCTCTTCAAAGCATTGCCTCCAAAATCATTGCAGCGTAGGCCTCCGCCTCATGGACCTACTCGTTGTTATGGCCGTGAATAGCAGCCAGGGTTAGAATTCAGGCACTTCTGGGCCCCAACCCCACCCTCAGGAGATGAACTGACCTTTCAAACAATTCTGCTCTTCAGGAAAAAAATTGTGCTTTAAAGGGTGGGATTTTCCGAAGCGCTCTGCATGCCCATTGACACCGATGCCACTGATTTCAGTGGGAGGAGAGGGAAGCTGACACTTAGTGTTTCTGAAAATCCCACTGAATTTCTATGAAGTTTAAAGAAACATTCCTTTCCTGGAAGTCAAATGATTTATTAGCTTCACTGTAGCAGCAAAATATGGCATAAAAATGCACACACAATTGTGTTTTATAACATGTTTGCAAAATTAAAAAGGAAACTCTGTCTCGCTGTTACTGGGGGGGATTAATTTAGGAATAGAGTGGAATAGTTAATTGGAGAAAATTATCTCAATTTGACGTTTTCAGGCTAATTTAAATGTTCTGGTATCTTTCATTGTAGAGAATCTTTACTAGCCCAGACTATCACCATCTGATGTAAGTTTTAGTGTTACCAGCAAATATAGCTGAGGATATTTTTAGGAAAACAGTTTTTAGGAAATTGCCAAACATAAGTGTTCAAATATGAGCCAGCTTCCTCCCCCCCAAATCATGAGATTGGCATGAAAAAGCATGACATAAATGTAATAAGTTTGATTCTCCATTGTTTTAGTAGAGTTTCACTGTCTGTCTTAGATAGACTTTTGAAATGTGTGAAATTCATGTGGTCAAATCCAGTTTCTGTTCAGGTGATGTTTAAAAAAGGAGATAAATTACATCAGCTTCCCCAAGAGGGTTTCTCATATTTCCACACACACCTGGCCCCAAACTCCCTGGTGGGTGTTCAAAGATCTAAAGGAGGATAGGTGCATTCTACTCATTCAGATAGGGATAGAAAGGAAATGGATGTTTTTGGAAGAGGAAACTCATCTCCTCAACTCTAGGCTAGAGTGTCGCAAATTATCAAGTCAGAGTGGCACACTACCAATGCCAGCTCTGGGAGAAAAGGTTGGTGTTTTGCCAAGTCTTTGCCAGATGACCAGACAAAGGTTGCAAATGCCCTCATTGCAGCAGGTAGCAAAATATGCTGAAAGAGCAACATTTGTTTCTTCAGGTGCTTCTGTTTGAACCATTGTTTCTGTGATCTCCATCAGAAGATATGCTAGGTTGAGGTTTCTGGAGGGAGCTCTGAAGATCTAAATCCAAGTTTGAGGATCTCTCCTTTGCGGGAGAAGGAGGGTGTAGCACTATGATGGAAGATGTCCTCAAAAAGAGGAAATGAGACACACTGGGTGTTCCTCAGCAATCCAGGAAAAGACCTGGAATATCTGGTTTTCAAGTCCTAGAGATGGCAAAATCCATCATCTTCCTCCATTTCTCACTTGATAAAGAAGATAATGATAACTTCTGCAAATCCTCCTTTAATAGCTTTCTCAGCAAAGGAGAAGGTGTTTCAAATTGTGAAAAAGAGGTAAATAATCTTCAACATCTGTGTTGGGCCTTATGTCCCAAGTTTGATATAATGCCTGAGAACTGCAGTCCAATTTTAATCCATTTGCCCTCCTTACCCCTCATGGACTGTGTGTATCACTTCTTCCAGTACTGAGTATCTATAACCAGAGACAAGTGGATTTTAGAAAGCATTCACATGGGTCTCTGATACAATTTGAACCATTCCTCCTTCCAGCTTTCTCTCCCATCCCTATTCGGGGTCCCCTCTCATGACAGCCTGTTGAGATCAGAGGTTCTTAATCCTCTGAAGATAGGGGCTATAGCAGAGGTACAGAGGCAGAGAATCTTATTAAAAATGCTTCCTGGTTCCAAAGAAGGATGGAGATCTGTGCTGTATACTGGACCTCAAAAAGCTCTGTACTTGCATCAGAAGATTCTGTTTTGGAATGCTAATCCTAGCCTCTATCATACTCATCCTTTCTCCAAAAGGTTTGTTTCCAACTGTCGAGTTAGGACACCTATTTCCATAAGATGCTCTCATCGCAAATACCTCCACTTCATTAGGAAGAAGGATCATTTTTAGTACAAGGTCCTCCCTTTTGGCCTTTCTACTTCCCCCAGGAGTGTTTACAAAATGTACATCTGCAGTAGGTGCTCACTTAAGGGGCTGACGAAGTGGGTATTCACCCACGAAAGCTTATGCTCCAATACATCTGTTAGTCTTTAAGGTGCCACAGGAGACTCTGTTGCTTTTTACAGATCCAGACTAACACGGCTATCCCTCTGATACTTAAGGGTTACACATTTACTCTTATTTGGACGATTCGTTAATGAAGGTACCATCAGAGGAAGACCTTTACTGCACCATCTCCTGCACATGCACTCTCTTTGAGAGGCTAGGTCTTGTGATAAATTGAAAAAATTAACTCTTTTGCGACCCTTTCAGGGTGTTCCCTTCACATGCACTATCTTAGACTCTCACATGGGCAGAGTGCTTTGTCCTCGAGAGATTTCTGAAGAGCCGGGCAGCAATAGACACTCTGCACCTTATCGCCTTGCCAAAGGGTCAGACTTAGCACCCTACCAAATTCATGGTCCATTTTGGGCAATTTCACGGTCATAGGATTTTAAAAATTGTAAATTTCATTATTTCAGCTATTTAAATATGACATTTCATGGTGTTGTAATTGTAGGGGTCCTGACCCAAAAAGGAGTCATGGGCGGGTCGCAAGGTTATTGAAGGGTTGGGGGGGGTTGCGGTACTGCTACCTTACTTCTGCACTGCTACGGTTGGCAGTGCAGTCTTCAGAGCTGGGCAGCTGGAGAGCGGCGGCTGCTGGCCGGGAGCCCAGCTCTGAAGGCAGAGCTGCTGTCAGCAGCAGCACAGAGGTAAGGATGGCCTGGTATGGTATGGCCCCCTTACTTCTGCGCTGCAGTCTGCAGAGCTGGGCCCTCAGTCAGCAGCTGCCACTCTCCGGCCGCCCAGCTCTGAAGGCCACAGCGCAGAAGTAAGGATGGCACGGTATGGTATTGCCACCCTTACTTCTGCACTGCTGCTGGCGGTGGTTCTGCCTTCAGAGCTGGGTGGCCGGCCAACAGCCGCCGCTCTCTGGCTGTCCCCCCTAAAATAACCTTGTGACCCCCATGCAACTCCCTTTTGGGTCTAGACCCTGAATTTGAGAAACCCTGATTTCCCCTCTGAAATCCATATAGTATAGGGTAAAAGCACACAAAAGTCCAGATTTCATGGACCGTGACATGTTTTTCATGGCCGTGAATTTGGTAGTGCCTCAGTCATACTCTACTTCAGATTGATGGGATTTACAGTTCAGCACCTTACTTCATTCCTTATGCACATCTCAAAATGAGACCCCTTCAACACTGACTGGCAGGCAACTACAGACATGGTACAGACAGCATGTGTCAAAAGCTGACCATTCTGAAAACGGTACTTCTGTCTCTGAAGTATTGGACTCCGCCTTACAACAGTCTCAAAGGATAGCTTTCCACCATCCAGCTTGGTTTACAGCTGTGACCACAGATGCGTCCAGCACAGGTTGGGGAACTCACCACAACAATTTGACAGTGCAGGGACTTTGGACTCCCCTAATAATGAAGTTATAGATCAGCCTTCGCATGGTTAATGCAACGTGTTGGCCATTAAAAGCTTTTCTGCCTCCTCTCCAGCACCAAGTTGTTCAGGGCAACACCACAGCGATGTTTTGTATAATCAAACAGGGAGGTGCCCACTCCATACAGCTTTGGAGGGAGGCAATAGATCTGTGGGAATGGTGCATTCTCCACAATATGTATCCAATAGCCTTGAACCTGGCAAGGAAAGAGAGCAATCTGGTAGGCCAATTAAGGAGAAATATGATGGACATTCATGAGTGGTCACTGAAAACGTCCGTACTAAAGGAGATCTTCGGCTGCTGGAGCCACCTGGACAAGGGCCTCTTCACAACCAAACAGAATGTGAAATTTGTTCAAGAGCAGGGAGGGACAATCATTCTATTTCAGATGCATTCCTCCTAACCTGGGAGCCAAGGGCTTCTTGATGCTTTTCCTCCCTTTCCCTCATAAGAAAGAAAAAACAGGACAAGATTTTAAGCACACAGCAATGGTTCCCAAACTTGCTTCCCCTCTCGGCAGGGATCCACCAACCACTCAAAATGATCAAGTTTATTATCCAAGCCTGGACTCCTTTCACTCCACTGTGGGGTGATAGCTCATTAATGGAGTTGGAACTATCTTGTTCAAAATGTCTTAGAAGTGTTACAATTTAAAATGGAAAAGATTCATAAGTGGGCAGATCCCAGCAGTATACACCCGACCACGGCTCCAATCCATTCCATATTTGAGGATTTGTTGCAGTATAAACTTTTGGGCCTGTTGTCATCATTGATTAAAGTTCATCTATCAGCAATATCTGCTTTCCATTCATTCATTAACAATAAATCAATGTGTGCCCATGACATGATTAAAACATTTCATTAAACATTAAAACAAGAAGGATTCAGTATCTACTCTCCTATCAGAAGCCTTATACCAGGGGTCTCAAAGTCCCGGCCCACGGGCCATCTGCGGCCTGAGAACCTCCCCACTGCGGCCCGTGGAGGAGACACAGGCAGCCCCGCTGTTGGCAATGTCTGCTGCAGGTGCCGCCCCCAGCAGCTCCCATTGGCTGGGGGAGAGGGTCAGAGATATCATCATTAGTTGCCAGGCAGAGTCAGCCATGGAGGCAGCAAGTAAGATAACTCCTTTCTTTTTTTGTTTTGTTTGGTTGGAGGGGTTTTTTTTGTAGCTTTTACATTTCACTCTTTCAAGCTTTTCTAGCCTTCATGTTTATGGAGAAACTTTTTTAAAACAAAAGCTGAAATTTTATCACATGATTCCGGAAGCTGGGGCTTCGAGAGAAACACTAGTGAGAGCCCTGTGATAAAATCACAGGCATTGTTACAGTGTTGCCAATAAAAGTATGGCTTCTCTACAGTGCCTTTTATACTGAGGGATCCCAAAATGCTTTACATACTTAAACTATTATATTAAAAATCTACACAGCTACGCAGCAGCCACCACTGAACTTACATTAGCCTATTTCCCAGACCTATGTTTGTAAGTGACTAGAATTTGTATATAACATCTCTTTATTTAAACTGTTTCCAGGGCACTCACATTAGACACAAGGGATCTTCAGGATTTTAGATCCACAGTCTTGGGGCGTGGGGGAGGGTGGCTGAGTCACATCTGAAGCAGAAGAGGCTGCTATCAGCTCTTCGCTCATGTGAAATCATAAACGTGTCACACATCTCATCACAAAGCAGAGCCCTTTAGTGAACACCACAAATATTCTTAGATTTGCTGTGTTCAGACAATGGAGCAATCGTGAGTTCTCTTCCCGATCACGGGATAGGTCCCTAGAAATACAATAGCTTGACCAAAAAAAAACCAAAACAAAACCAGACTGCCAATTTCCTTTGTTTTGGAGGGGGTTGTCTTTCTTTCCCTCCCCGTCGGTTTGCTTTCCAGTGAGCTAGGGGTGATGGATGTGATATTTTTCTGGGTGCAAGGACTTCTCTTCCATGTCATCTCTGTGCATGGCTGCCCACTGAACTGTACCTACCATCCAGGAGAAACCCCATTATTTTGGCCTTTTGATTTCGCTGCTGGAAACTGGATTCTCAGGATTTCTCTCCTTTGTGAATCCCCTCTGGGTTACCAGGTGAATTCAGTTCAGCAGTGGCCAAAAGTGATTCCATCTGTTACCTGTTTAATCTTAGTCCTGTTGCCAATGGACAGTTACCCATATCACAAAAAACACCGTCACAACTGGCACTAATTGGCAGTCTCAGTAGAGACGCAAAAAGTGAATTATCTTATTCCTAAGGGCATTTCCTCCAGTCAGGGATGAGGCAATGTTGGGACACGCATCTGCCACTATCCATGGTGCACCTGTTCTGCATCTAACGGGGGCACTGGACTCCATGATTTTGGTTACTGGCTCTTTTCACCATCACTAAATTAACACAGAAAAATCCTTCCTCATTGAATAGGGCAGCAACTACTCCATATTATTTGTCACATGCTGTATATGGCCATCAGACTGCATGGAGATCCTGGAAAGGGATGAGCATTGCTCAGCCACCTGTAAGATAACACTTCCATCTCAGCCGGCTCTGTGGCTATGTACTGAGTGGTCCATGGGGCTTTTGGTATCTGAAGCTGGGGAGATTCATAGCTTTGCACTCTCCAGAATGGCTATTCTCCGTAATGGGCCTGATTTACCTCTCGCTTAGACCAGAATAACTCCTGGTTCTCATTGGATTTTCAGTGATTTCTGACTATGGCTATTGGCTGGAGTCTGATCTCTGTTGCACCACTTTAATTACAGAGGAACTCAGCTGATTTCAGAAGAATTACCTGGGGTGCAACGAACATAAGAACCTGCCATTTGTCTTCACATAACATTGCTTTGACAAGCATTTGGTTGTTCATCAACTTTTAAAGACTTCATTCCTCTCCCTGAAAGTAATCAATAGATTAGAGTCTCCATTTCTGCTTCTAGAAACTGCCTGCCAGCTTTGGAACCTGACTCCTTTTATCACTAAAAATGGCTCCTGAAGGTATGAATTAACCTACAAATCTCCACCTAAGGAATGCTAAAGACAATGAAACCTCAGTATGGCTTTCCCTGGCATTTTCTAGTTAGGACTGATGGATAGTACAGGTGCTCAGATACTGTAGCGACAGGGACCATGTAAGTACACAGATAATCATTATAGGTGAGCCCATGAAATAATCACTCTTTTAATGAGGGCCAAAAAGTGCATATCAGTTTAGTTACATAAAATGCTTAATTGTACTGAAATAGTAATGGCTTTTTTCAGTGTTGTGCATGCCTTGAGGCATAAGCCAACCACCAATTAATGGAGGTTCAGAAGAAATTTCCTCTGAGGGCAGGTTATTTCATAACCGTCTAATGCGTGGGGTTTCTTGCTTCTTCCTCTGCAATAGCTGCCACTGGCCACTGTTGAGGACAGGATGCTGGCCTGGATCACCACTGGGCTAATCCACTGTAACAACTCCTATAGTTATGTGCGTTATCATTGCAAATAAAAAGGAACCATTTAAATACAGATGTGATGAAAAATGAAGATAAATCTGATCTCATTTACGTTGGTCTCAATCCCCTGAGTACCTCCATGGATTTAAGTGAAGTAACTCCAGATGTACATCAGTATAAATGAGAAAAGAATCTGTCCAAGACATCACAGTGCCTCTGCAAATCTGTATTTGCTTGTGAGGGGTGCTCCTTTTCAGAGAATTGCCCAATTGGCAGAGGAGGACCAGGCTGTGACCTTACTTCTTTCAATGTCCATGAATATATGCTCAAAATGGTGGTAATTCTTTTCATATGTATTACGTTTGAAACAGATAAAGTGGCAAAGTCAATCACTCAGATGTCAGAAAATACCAGAATTAGGTTGCCTGTGCCCAGCGGCAGCAGAAGCTTCCTAAAAGGGGGGGTGCCACCAGCACCTGAACCGTGGCCCCGACCCCCGCTCACATGGGTCTCTTCTCCCGTTCCAGTGCTCCTGCCTGTGCCTGGTGACCATGGCTGGGGCCATCATCTTCTCGGAGGGCAGTCTGGCTTCAGCTTCCTTAGAAACAATGGGAGCTGGCGACCATCTTTACTGGCAACCTCCTCATTTGCACCTGCAAAGGTTGTAGGGAAAGAGTGACTCTCTTGGCTGACGGCAGCCTGTGGCTTCAGTCCCATTGGTAGTAGGAACAGGAGTTAGTGTTGCCTTTATCCGAAAAGGCTACATTTTAAACTCCCCCAAAATGAAAGCTATGAGATGCCTTGAAAAAAGCACTCCAAATATCACGAGAGTTGGCAACCGGTCAGGACAAGCTTGTGAAGAGTTGCTCTTTTTCAAAATGGCTAATTTCCCCTCCCCCCCCTGCTCTTAGGGGAATGAAAGCCAGATTCCTCTCCGTTAAATTAACGCCACCATTTTTCTAATGTTTGCAGGTGACTAGGAGCAAAGATGGCTGTTACTTGCCTGGACTGAACTGAAACCAGGCTGCCCTCAGTGAAAATGGCTGAACACTGAGCGGTCGTTAGGCAAAAAGTGTGACTGAGGAGCAGATGAATATCGGGGTGGAGGGCGAGGAGCTGGGGGTGGGAATGGGTACTGGAGGGGGGAATATGGTTAAGGAGGCAGGAAGGGTACAGTGTGCAATGGCAACAGACTGCAGCGAAAGGGAAGACTGTAGGAGGGGTGGGCTGGGGCAGAAAGGAGCAGATGGAGGCAGGAGACTGAGGGGAGAGGGTGGGAAGTTGTGGATGGAAGATGGGCAGAGAGGGGCATTAACAGCACTCTCTGCAGGAGCAAAGGGAGACAGTTTGAAACAAAACGGGGAGCTCTCACTTCACCTCCCAACGAGGACGGGGGAGGGGGGCTGTGGGGTAAAGTGCTGCTTACCTAAGCCAGGGGCGGGGGAGGAGCTCACTCTGCTCTTAGCGGAGCAGGGGTGCTGTACTCCTTACTGTAACCCCTGAGAAGAGGGTAAGTGGAGAACCCCACTGAGCAGCCATGGGGAAGGCCAGGCATCTGCGTATGCGTTTAAGGTTGAATGTTCAGCCTGATGTGATCTTGCACACTGTGCAACAGGGTAAGCAATCAGAAGACTGAACACATTACAGAAGTTGTGGGGGATTGTTATCTCATGATTTTACTGGGGCTGGTGGGAAAGGGACACAGCTTTCCTGATGAGCCTGGAGAGCAGGGCCAGACCTGTGCGGTCCGTAGGCAAAGAATGTGACTGAGGAGCAGATGAATATGGGGGGTAAGGGAGTGGGAAGCTGGAGGTAGGAATGGAGAGTCTGTGAGGAGAGCAGGTGGTGCCCCTCAGTAGCTTCCCCATGGAGATGGGTCTGGTAGAAAGTTAGTCATTCCCTTGACAGAACCAGATCTTGTCCTGTTCTTTACAGACAGGGACACTTGGGCCTGATTCTCCCCTCCCTCACCAGCTGGGCGTAAAAGGCCACTGTCATTTCACACCCACTTTGTATATGCTGTAAGGCTATGGATAACCTTAGAGTTCATTCTTCCATTGAGCTTGGATTTCAGATGCGAGAGGATATATTGAGATTTTTTTGTTGTAAATTTATTCATTAAATCCACCAGAAAAGAGGTCAGAAGTCTTCTGGTCTCCACCTCCCAGATGTGTGGCCACTCATACAAAGTAGAGCATTGGCAAGAAATAAATTCTATTCCATTTTTTATAGGTTCTTATGCTGCCCGCATCACTATAGTATTGCAGCACTTTCCAGATGCGCATTAAGCAATATGGCTGACATCTGTCATGCGTGGTTTATCTTCTGTCCAGGGGGAGAATTGTGTGTGCAATGTACTGGTTTGTTTTTTGTGTGTGGGGAGGGGAAGTTTATATTGGAAAAAGCAGGTCAAAGAATTGCACCTTGCACTTGGAGCAGAAGGTGGGGAAGTTTGTGATGACTCTTAGTTCCTGTAGGAGTTCGTTCTGCGGTCCTCAACCTGGAGCTTTGGGCGATCTATTTCTGTCCCATGTCCTGATCTGAATCTGGACAGTGCTGGCCTAGGATATTATTTCAATTAGATGAAATAATTGTCAGCTTTTGACTAGCTTCTCTATGAGCTTCCTCGGGAACAGGAGGCTTGATACTGGGTGATAGTGGGGTAGAACCAATGCATCCAGAGTAGATTTGATCAGACAATTGTGTGCCTGAAGAAGGAAAGAAAGATTCCTTCTCTGAATGATGCATTGGCTAGTTTAGTCATTAGTGGCCCCCAGTTACTCATGACTCTTTCACCAGCCAGGAAAGGAATGGGTCAGATTCACAGGTCTTGAACTGAGATTCCGAGAAGGCGTCACATACTTCTCCCAGGATGACAAATCTCTGGCGTATTTTGCCACCATAGCCGACAAGACACATGTGAGTTCCTTTATGTACCCTTGAGTATGTGGTAGTCTGAAGATAAGCATAAAGTCTGTCAGCGTTGGTTCTGGTTTCTATTAGATGAATGAATTCAAATTAACTTTTCTTACCCGAGGCACCTCTCTAGGACACGATGATTGATGAGCAGGTGAATGCAATGCTGTCTGCTGCCTTGTCCTGTCTGGGTCTGTGATGGACAGAGGAGCCCGAGGAGACAAGCGGGCTAGCACAGGGGTTTTGGTAGCATCCAGCCAGGTCTCTCTGATGTAAGCTGTTCTGGGTGCTGCATAACTGATAAGGGAATGTATAGTATGTTGGCAATTAATCTTGCATTGATCAGCATCAGTTTTCATTTGTGTAGCTTTAGAGCTGTCTGCTTCAGGCTTGTGCCCAGGTAATAATCCGGTGCAGTGCATACACAATAGGTGTCTGGTATCTGGCTTCCTATGTCTGCAGTTTCCTTGGACAGTCCCTCCCCATTTGGGCTGTGTTAGGTGAAGTAGGGGTTTGTGTCATGGGATCATCTAAGTAGAGGAACGGTTGTCTGGTTTGCCAAATGCAATGGGCAAGACAGGTCTGTTGGGCCCCTTTTTAGCACTATATCTGGTTGAATCCCAGGAATGGGCGGAGTGTAATTGTGGGTGTACTGTAAGTACAGTGGCATAACAGCGACAATAACAATAGGTAGGATTGAGCACAACAAAAAAGGAGGCTGTTCATGGCGCCAGGCAGTTTATTTCATGGAAATACTTTGTCATGGCACCCCTGCTGCCCTCCCTTGCTCTGGGGGAGAGGAAAGGAGTTAGGACTTAGTATTCAGCAGTGTGTGTTATGGCTGTAAAATGTCCTCCAGACCTCCATATGGTGGGGAAGACTGGAGAAGCCGGGATGCTTCCTCACGAGAGGCAGAGCCTGTGGGCGCCTTGCCCCAGTGGGATGTTCCTGGGAGAGGAGGTGCAGCCTGCCTTCCAAACTTTAGAAAAACTAACTCTCTCTCTCTCGTTTTCTCATTCCCAAATCTCCAAAAGTGACTTGATGTTCCTCCCTGGCTGCTTCTGGTGGAGACATGGGTGTGTGGGGAGGCCAACTGGCACAGGTTCCTTCTGCTGCTATGTCCCCACTGGGGAAAGAGAGTGAGTATAATAAGATTAAGCTTGTTGCAAAGGCCTTCATGGGTAAAATTCTTATGCTACCAGTGGAATTCTTCTACTTACTCTTCTTTGCATAGGATAACGTAGGGCATGTGATGGTGTAACTAGAGGTAGTATTTTAATGCAGGGTCTGTGCACCAGAGAGGCCAATGCCTGGGCTCCTGGGAAGTGTGTAATGCAGGGGGGCAATTGGGAAGGAGGATTGTCAGGGAGGCTGTGGGACTGGGACTGTGGAAGGAGTGTAGTGCTGGGGGAACCACTGGGTGGTGGCGATGTCAAGGGAGCTGGGTCTATAGGAGGAGCATGGTGCTGGGGTGGGCAGATGGGTTTTGGGGGGTGGTCAGCGAAGACAGAGTGGGTGGGGAGCTGGGACACCATTGACTCTTGGGCCCATGTATTCCATCAACATGAACACGGGAGGCCACGGGGGAATGTGGTGTGGTGGCAGTTGGGAAGCGTATTGGGACTCTGGGACTAACAGGCGAGTGGTTTCTCATAGCTGTGGAGAACGTGAGGTAATGTGTTCCGTTGATGTTATTTTACATGTGGGCTTGGTGGGAAACAAAAGCTATGGTTGGACAGGGAACAGGGACATTACAATTGAGGACTCTGCAAGTCCCTTCAGGTTGCTAAGAGTCACCATGGAGTGTTAGTTCAAATTCCAGCAGCACGCAAGGACCCGGGGGAGAGGATTTGAGGCTGACCAGCTGGAGGTGAGTTTTTTCTGGAGCAAGGCTGGAGGTGCCCAGAAGAGACTCTAAATTAGTTTATTCATGGGTTTACTTGTAATTAATAAGGTATGCGTTTGTTAATCCAGTCTGGAGTGGAGCTGTGGTGCCTGGGTTTTCCTGCAGTCTCCCTTGAAGAGCGCCTACCGTATTTATCAATGAGCACCTGCTCCTGGGACCATCACCTTTGCAATAAGGGAGCAGAGAGAGGGGTGAGACAGTATAAAATTTCCAAATGCAAAATTTGGTGGCGGCAGGAGTTACCCAAGCTTTGGCCATGGGAAATCCAAGGTTGTGACAAGCGCCTTAACAGGTGAAGCACCTACAGTGCTTGCCTCAGTCATTGTGCATTTTGCGTGCTACCACAAGTTGTGTCAATACAGAGTGGTACCACAGCACTCCAGGACACCACAAGGGGAAACATCTACACTTCTAGAACAGTGATTCTCACTCAAGGGTACATGTGCCCCTGGGGGTACACAGAGGTCTTCCAGGGGGTACTGTGATGGGTTGGATCACAGAAATCCCCCTTGGGACTGCCACCTGATGTGCTTTGACTACCTGTGAGTTTGTTTTCCCTGTCAGCTTGGGACTTCAATGCCCTGCCTGGTTTGAGCCAGACACACTAGCCTGCTGCAACATAGACCCAGGTCTGAACCACGTCCCACACAAGCTGCAGGCTTAACTGAAAACAACTTAAGAAGTGTTCCTGTCTCCAACACTCAGATGCCCATCTCCCAATGGGGTCCAAACCCCAAATAAATCCGTTTTACTCTGTATAAAATGTGTACAGGGTAAACTCATAAATTGTTCACCCTCTGTAACACTGATAGAGAGATATGCACAGCTGTTCTCCCCCTCCCCCCCCCCAGATATTACTGCATACTCTGGGTTAATTAATAAGTAAAAAGTGATTTTATTAAATACAAAAAGTAGGATTTAAGTGGTTCCAAGTAATAATAGACAGAACAAAGTGAATTACCAAGCAAAATAAAATAAAAAATGCAAGTCTAAACCTAGTACAGTAAGAAAATTGAATACAGATAAAATCTCACCCTCAAATGTTTCAATAAGCTTCTATCAAAGACTGGATGCCTTCCTAGTCTGGGCACATTCCTTTCCCCGATACAGCCTTTGTTCCAGCTCAGGTGATAGCTAGGGGATTTCTCATGATTGCAGCCCCCTTTGTTCTGTTCCACCCCCTTATATATCTTTGGCACAAGGTGGGAATCTTTTGTCTCTGGGTTCCCAGCCCTCCTTCTAAATGGAAAAGCACCAGGTTTAAGATGGATTCCAGTACCAGGTGACATAGTCACATGTCCCCGGAGACCCCAAGCCTTCATTCCTCCCAGCCTAACTCACAGGAAGGCCTGCAAGCAAACAGAGCCATCTACAGTCAATTGTCCTGGTTGATGGGAGCCATCAAGATTCCAAACCACCATTAATGGCCCACACTTTGTATAACTACAATAGGCCCTCAGAGTTATATTTCATATTTCTAGTTTCAGATACAAGAATGATACATACATACAAATAGGATGACCATATTCAGTAGATTATAAGCTTTGTAATGATACCTTATAAGAGACCTTTTCCATGAAGCATATTCCAGTTGCATTATATTCACACTCATTAGCATATTTTCATAAAATCATATAGAATGCAACATCACAGGTACATCAACTCATCTAGATATTTGCCTAGTTTTACAACAGGCTACATAAAATTCACTAGCGAAGTCAGTACAAACTAAAATTGCATACAGACAATGACTTGTTTATACTGCTCTGTGTACTATACACTGAAATGTAAGCACAATATTTATATACCAATTGATTTATTTTATAGTTACCTGGTAAAAATGAGAAAGGCAGCAATTTTTCAGTAATAGTGTGGCTGTGACACTTTTGTATTTTTATGCCTTTGTAAGTTTTGAAGTGAGGTGGAACTTGGGGGTACACAAGACAAATCACACTCCTGAAAGGGGTACAGTAGTCTGGAAAGGTTGAGAGCCACTAACCTAGAAGAGGGGAGATCCTGTGACAGGGTCTCCGTGGTGCAACCTGGACTGTGGAACCGCTGTGCTCTCCAAACCCACCAACCTGGGTTGCCTCTCACACTGTGATGCTGATGTCAAGCTACAAACCTCTGATAGGCACTGCACTTACACAGCCATCCACAGGCAGGGACACACCCAGCAGTGTTACATGAATGATCTCCCAGCCACTCGTGAACCATAACTAGAGAGGCTCCTGCCAGTTCCCCCCAGCTCCTCAGTCTTGCACCCCAGAACTGTACCGTCTTGCACTGGTCAGAAGCCTGACCAGGGTACTTTCATTACTTAGTTCGCCACTTCTCCATATGGACATGCACCAGCCTCTGTAACCTGACTGGAGATTTCCCAAACACTTTAGACAAACTCGTTGGGAAGGATAAAATGTTAAAATAACTTTATTAACTGCAGAAAAATAGATTTTAAGTGATTATAAGTAGGAGACATAAAGGTCAGAGATACTTACCTTAAGAAATAAAAATAGAAACACACATTCTAAAGCCTAAACTTTTAGTCTAAGCAAATGTTGAATCAAACAGCTTTTCTCACCCTGACTGAGGGTACAAGCAGGTTACAGTTCCTCAGTACACAGGCTGGCACTACCTTGCAGCCTGGGACCAAACTTCCCCAGTTCCAAGTCTTTGTCCTCCAGACGTTCCTCCAGGTGTTGAGTTTGAGGGGAGAGAGGCCAAGCGATGATGTCACTGTCTCTCGTTTATACTTTCTGCCTGCTTGCTGGAAAGACGTTTGCTGTGAGGTGAGTTAGTCCGCCCCCTGGTGTACGTGCCTTCTCTGAGAAGTCTCTGGGATAGTGGATGGTGTGTTGATGAGCCATTAACACTGTCTGGCTACTGATGACTACTCCTTTGTTGTAACTGAACGGCTGGTTGTGGGCATTCCCAACCTCACAACGTGTTTCAGTAACACATAGAGTAATACTTCATAACTTCACATACTATGATAGTACATACAATCCAACAGGTTATTATTGTTCAACAGATCAAGACTTACACAATGATATCTCACAAGGCATACTTTGTTCAAAACGTATCACAGTGGTGAACATAAGGGTTCCAGGGTGCTATTTTGAGGTACAGAGTGTCACACCTCCTCAGTGGTGGGAGGAGGGTCCCAAGTGGCTAATTTGGCTGGGTGAAGTTCAGTCCGTGCAGTGCGAGAGGGCTCATGGTGGGCGAAATAAGTAATGCTGACAATCCAAGTCAATTTAGGAAGGGTGATGAGACAGAGGGGTGTGTGCAGAGGAATGTAGGGAGCAAAAAGGGACAACGTAGCCTCCACTACCAACTCAAAAACCAGATGGCAGGCAAAAAATGTGACACAACTTCCATACCCCTAAACATTTTTGTTGTCCTTCTCTGTACCTTTTCTAATTCTTATATATCTTTTTTTAAGATGGGGCGACCAGAACTGCACGCAGTATTCAAGGTGTGGGTGTACTGTGGTTTTATATAGTGCCATTATGATATTTTCTGGTTTATCTATCCCTTTCCTAATGGTCCCTAAAGTTCTGTTCGCGTTTTTGACTGCTGCTGCATATTGAGCGGATGTTCTCAGAGAACTGTCCACAATGACTCAAAAATATTTCTTGAGTGGTAACAGCTAGCATAGACCCCATCATTTTGTCTATATAGCTGGAATTATATTTTCCAATGTGCATTACTGTGCATTTATCAGCACTGAATTTCATCTGCCATTTTGTTGCCCAGTCACCCAGTTTTGTGAGATCCCTTTGTAACTCTCTGCAGAGGGAGTCCCTGATGGACCATTCAATTCTAGAATGGTTTTTCACTCTTCTCATTATTACTATTAACTAATGATTACTATTGTTTATTTGTAAGGACACTGTTTTTGTTAATGTTGCCATTATGATTAGCTGTTGAGAATTGCTGCTGTTAGCATTGTTAAGTGATAACCATTAACTGCTTGTTACCGCTATGAGCATTAGCTGTTTAGTGTTGTTTTTATTAAAGGGATGGTGTCAGTGTGAAGGTTTGGAAACTGTCTTATTTCATACTTGTCCCATCTCTAAATGGGGCCATGACCAGAGCAGGTCCAGGAGGAATTGTTTTTTAATAACTCCTAAAAGGCTGGATTCAGGTGCTTTGGCCTAGCTGCTGCTGTGTGTCCGAGTCGTGCTGTGAGGCAGTGACTGGGCTCAAGTGTTAATCCCAGCCAACATACTGGGTCAGTTCCTCGGCTGCATGTGCTGGGAGTGGAGACTCTCAGGGGACTTTCCTGTGAAGGTCACAGATTTTTGCAAGTGTATGCAGATGAGGAGGTGCTAATATGCTCATTTGCATGCTGAGCCCCTCCTACTTGGCACTCTTCCATTTTTTGGATGCACAGTTTGGGCCTGCATGTTCTCCAACTCTGACTGTGCAAGAGAGGCTGGGGGCGGCCAGTACAGGAGGTGTCGTGCTGTCCCTCTCCAGAAGGGGGAGGAGTTCCAACAGCAGCTCAGCTCCCCCAGTTGGGAGTCTGGGGACTCAGTTCCACAGTGGGGATCTGCCCCAGGGATAAGCCATGTGTCTCCCATCATCTAGTGGGATGTCTACTTGCTTGGTGTTTGGAGAGGGCGGTGGGTGTGCTCCAAAAACAAGGAAAGGGCACAAAGGTGGGCAGCTGGCTGAGTTCCTGTTGGAAATGATTATTTTAATGCTGCTGGGATTGTGTGGTGTTAATGATACGATAGCTAGAGCCTCTAGAGCTTTGGGTTTGAGTCTTTGTATTGTTATTGAAATAGAATTAAATAATGAATTGCTGTTAGGGTGTCTTCCTCTCAACTGGATCTGATACAGTGAGTGGGACCTTGGGCTTACTCTGTGTTCTGACCTTACAAAGCTGCCTGGTGTCCCACTGAGCCCCCTTTAAGATCTGTGGGTTTATACATCCCTGGTGCCTGTGTGGTATCCCAGGAGTGCTGCATGCCGATAGATGGCAGCCACTTCCCGTTCCCATAGGAGCCTCTATCTCTCGGGGGAGGCTTGAGAGGAACTTGGATGCTCTGTGAGGCAGCCAGGACTGGCTGCTTTGTGCATGGGCAACTTACCGTCTAAGAACTTGGAGGAGTTATTGTCCACAGGACAGGGGGCAACAGCGACACGTCCCTGCCCTGGCATCTACGGAACTGCCCTGTGCATCGAGCAGCAGCACAGCAGGGAGACCCCAGCAGTACCTGTGCTAATCCCCTCCAAGGGTTGGGCCTTGTCACTGCCTACATACGGGTGGCCGTCCCCCACTCACTGCTGGCTATTGGTCCTACATGTATGTGAGCCTTCCCCGATTGCCAGGGAACTCTAAATGAGCTGGGGGTGGAGTTGGTCAGCTCACCTACTTGGGGTGATTGGCTGGACTCTGCTCCATCCATGGACCCCCGTGAATCCTCTCCTCCCACTGCTGTTCCCTAACCCCACCCTGATTTGCCTGGGTTGGCCCAGATGGAAGCTGTGAGGATGTTGCTGGCACTGCCTCCACGGGCTAAAACCTGCTTTTGAGGGGCTGGCAGCATGCGTGTGTGAATGGGCTCGTATAAACTGCCCTCACCTTTCAGGGACACAGGCCCTTGGCAGGGGATGCCCCTTTTCTTGCTTTCTTAGGGTATGTCTACACTACCCGCCGGATCGGCGGGCAGCGATCGATCCAGCGGGGGTCGATTTAGCACATCTAGTCTAGACGCGATAAATCGACCCCCGAGCGCTCTCATGTCGACTTGTGTAGTCCAGCGCCGCGAGAGGTGCAGGCGGAGTCGATGGGGGAGTGGCAGCAGTCGACTCACCGCAGTGACTAGGTCTAAGTACGTCAACTTCAGCTACTCTACATTATTCACGTAGCTGAAGTTGTGTAACTTAGATTGACACGCCCCCACCCCAGTGTAGACCAGGCCTTATTCTCCACTCTCTGTCCTAGGCCTGGTCTACACTGGGGGGGATCGATCTAAGTTACGCAACTTCAGCTACATGAATAACGTAGTTGAAGTTGACGTACTTAGACCTACTCACCGTGGTGTCTTCGCTGTGTAGGAATGAAGGGGGTGGCCAGCCATGGAAACCAGTGCCTCTGCAAGGGGAAGCGGAACCCAGGGCTGCTTGGCTGCGCTTTTTTCCCCAAGAGATTTTTTTTAAAGGTGGAAATGAAAATGCTACCTAAAAACATGCCCGGCCTTAGATTATAGCTAGCAGGGAACCTCTGGTGCCAGGATTGTGTAAGGAGGAGGGTCTAGTGTGACCAGATGTCCCAATTTTATAGGGACAGTCCCAATATTTGGGGCTTTTTCTTATATAGGAGCCTATTATCCCTCACTTCCAGTAAATGGTGCAGCCCTACAGCCCCTCCCTCACTTTCTTACATGAGGGATGAAGTAGTTAACAGTGATACTTTAAACTATCCTCACTGGGCATCTGAGTTAACCCCTCAGTGAGATGCATGGGGGAGGTTTACACGTCTCCGAGTGATTGTGCCAGGCTCGCCGCAGACTTCTCTCTGCTTTGATTACTCGATTCACATTTTTGTGCTTTTCATTTTTTGTTAATGAAAACTTGAGCTTCTGGAGAACAAGATAGTAGCTTCAGAAAAGTGCTGGTATCACATATGGGAGCATACTAGGTGTTTCTGAGCTGTTTTGTGGAGCTATTTGCAGTGATGCTGGCTTTTTGAATATCATCTTGGGGTGTTCCTGTGTGCAACTGATGGGAAGCTTTGTGGGTCTTTAAGGTCGTGGCTTTGTTTTGCGGCATTTTACAGGAGGAAATCTTTGCAAAGAGGCAAGTTATTCAGTTAGACAGATAAACACCAGGGGGTTCACTTCTGGCTTGCAATTTTTTAAAAAAGTCTTAGGCTGGGATTTCCAAGGAGCCTAAGGGAACTCAGAACTGAATTTAAATAGGATTTGGCTGCCTAACTCCCATGGGATCCTTGAAACAAACTATCCAGGAAATGCACCATCTTTTCCAAATTGTTCTGCGGGAGGAGACTCAGACCCAGTTTCTTTCAAAGTTTCCACACAGTTTTCTCCATTCTCTCCTATTTTGGCTGGCAATGGGCCTGCTCCGTGCCTTTAGAGATTCTTCCAGAATAACGTCCTCCCGGTTTTGTTGGGTACCTGAAAATCTGTAATAGACAGGCCTTCAAAGCTGTGTCTATGCACAACTGCTCTGGGAAATCGCTCACCATTGCACTTCCATTACTGTAGCTCCTCTGGTGGTAGCCATGGTGGGAGGGCTTTTGCCACTGTTTTTAGCTAATCCTGCTCAAAACAGGTCTAGAAATGGTGGTAAAAAGCCTTGACTACTAACACCCATACCATGGCTACCATCCGAGAAGCTGCAACTGATGCTGGTACATTGGTGGAAGATTTCTCAGTCAGCTGTGGACAAGGCCTGGAGCACAGGTCATGCTTCTGATATCTGATTCAGGGAAATGTGGCAAGCCTGTCTCGTGTAAGGTTGAGAAAGTTTGCAGAAGTATTGACTCAGTCTTTAACATGAGGATATGTTAATCAATAAGGTTTGATTAGAGCCTTGAAACCCATCTGTAGCAGGATGAAGTTGAGGTTCTAATGTGACTGCACCTATCTCAGCTCTGATACACAAGGTTGGTTATGCTTGGTATAATGCCGTTACCGCGGATAGGGTTGCCAAGTGTTCGGTTTTTGACCGGAAAGTTCGGTCATAAAGGGGACCTGGCAGTTACCAGAGTAACCGCCATCAGGCTCCCTGCCAAGAGGGTAGGAAGAGCAGCAGTTGCTGCTCGAGCCTGGAGGAGCTGCTTTCTACTCAGTTGCTGAGGGAGAGAAGTGGCTGTCTGGCTACCAGACCCAGCTTCAGCGTCTCCGGCAGAGAGGTAGGCCCCAGCGCTACCTCTGCCTGGGAGGGGGGGATCCTGTCCACCCCACCCCTGCCCCACTGTGTTCCTGTCCCTGCCCCTTGCTCCGGGGACCAGCCCCCCACCCACTACTGTGCCCCTGCCTCAGCCCCTCGCTCCAGGAGCCGACTCCCTCCTCCTCCCTGCTGTGCCCCGATTGGGGAGGCAGGCAGGCTCCCCATCAGCTCCTCCCCACCCAGCTCTGCAGGTGGCAGGTGAGTCCTGGGACAGGAGGGTGTGAGTGACAGGGTGGAGGGGGAGCGAATGATGGAGGGCGATGGGGAGAGGAGTGAATGGGGGGCAGGGCCTGGAGAAGAGGTGGGGGGGGACCTCTGGGGGGAGGGGTTGGACAGGGGGTGTTTGGTTTTCAGCAATTAGAAAGTTGGCAACCCTATTACCGCAGCGTACATCTCAGGTCCCTCTTCCCCCCAGAAGCTCCTGTAACGCCTAGAGATCCCCTAACTAACCTGTGTTAAAGGAAGTCCAGAGGCTCCCTCATCCTGTTGCTTTGGGATGGGCTTTAAGTGAGGGCCATCACCTTCTAATCCATCAGGGTCTCCAGGAGGCAAGAGCAGCGTGAGCCCTCATAGAGGAGCATAAGAGAGGAAATATTCCCCCTCTGGCTAGAGCCACTGTTCCACATAGGGAGAGGTAGGTAGACCCTCGTTATCCCTTTCATGGTATCCAGAGAAACCTCAGCAGCCCTCTAGCAACCCTGCACCAGGGAAATGAAGCCCCTTAATTCCTAGAGTGTAGCTGCGATGGCTTATGTTGATGCTATCTGCCTGTGTCTCGGTCTAGCAGTGACTGTCATCAGACAGAAGGTGTTTTCTCCATCTGCAGCAATGTGGGGGGGCTAAGGTCCCTGGTTCCCAAGAAGAAATGGGGAGTAGCAGTGGACTGAGGACTGTGAATGTTCCATCTGGATGTTCATCTCAGTCTCCAGGTGAACTTACAGGCGTTCGCCTACTGAAGATGACTGCGAAGGGAGCTTATGAGTGAAGTTCATGCAACCCCCATGAATCAAACGCTGCAGGGTTCTTTCCCCCTCTTTGATGTTCCTTTAATTATTCCATCAGCTGAATTTTGTATTCTGTTTTGAAGATCACAGGCTAACTCTCACTCCATTTGCTTCTAAATGGATCTCTTACTGCTCTCCGGTAAGAGGGTCACTCTGAGAAGATGGAAAAGGATGACCTGTCTGCCCCATGAGGATTGGCTTTCTTAAATGGCCAACACTTTCTTGATGGAAAAGCTTTCATTTGCAGACAGCAATAATGACAAAATGTGGCCCTTCTGTGACAAGCTAATTGCAGGTACTAAATGCATTTGTCTTTTTATATTTAAGGGCCCTCAGGGATTGGCACACCACTAACCTCAGAGACAACTGGCTCCATGTGTAATGCTGCCTTGCGATTCTGATGTGAGATTTATAATGTTTATATTTTTATTTATGTATATCTCCCCATCGCTTGATTTTAATGTGACCTTCGCAAATCACCGATTTCCTCTTGATCTGAAATTAGTTCAGCTGTTCACCTAATACACGTTCTCTGAAAATGCACTGTAACAGAATGGACTTTACATCTCATGTTCCATTTAAAGAACAATTGTGGTACCTAATATCTAAGAGCTGGGTTCTGCCACCCTTACTACACAAGAAGTCTCACTGGTCTGGATTGTGACTTTGGTGATATCCCTGTGTAGCAGTATTGAGTGCTGTGCATCTACTACTCCCCAGTAGAGCATATAGATGGGGAGTGAGCAGAGCCTTAAATCTGTCCCCAACATATTAGCATAAACTAACAGCAAATTACTACACACACACACACACACACACTCTCTCTCTCTCTCTCTCTCTCTCCAGGAGCAAGGGAGAAGCAGAGAAGGGAATGTGAGACCTAAATTCCTAGGGGTTACTGTAATTTACAATATTATTTTTATGTGAGATTAGCGATGCCTGAAAAAAGGTTTAGGCCCTTGAATTCAGCTTCATAAACCTCAGCAAGTCAGAAGTTGATTGGAATTTTCCCAAACTTTAAGACCTGGCCCCACCAAACCCTGAAACCCTTACCCTAGAACCACTATCTCCCCACAGGCCCTCGCTCTACCTTACTTCTGATGCCGTCAGCCTGGCAATCTGCTAACCCTCCAGAAGTGGGATATCATCTCCAGAGAAACCTGGGAAGCTTCCTTTCCGCATCTGGTTCTTGATGTCTTCAGCCCATTCCAGGCATCATCTTCTGGGAATGTCCAGGCATCCTGCTCACTTGTTCTGGTAAGACCAAGTAACACCTTTGCTGGATGTTGCCTCTTTAGAATGTGTAAATCACTGTGAGCTTAACTCTATGGATTATGCTCCAGAGTGCACCATAAGATTGTAAAATGTTGGAATATGCACGGTTGCCCTTTCCTTCAGCTGAGATTAGTGGTTCTCCTGGGAATAAAGGAAGGGAAGGATCTTCCATACTCAGGGATTTCACAGTTCCTCAGTGCGTTCTAGCCAAGTGAGAAGAAAATTCTTATCACCGACGCATCCCCCAGTGGGGTGAATGTACAGACGCTCATCTCGAACAGCTGCAGTCCCTGGTAAGTAACCTTCATTTTTTCATTTTCATTAAGAAATGTGAAGCATGTAGCTCATTAACTTCAATATTAACTGTTTAAGGAGCAAGTTAATTTCACACTGATCAAAGCATCCCCGCTTCTTGTGCTCAGTCATTTAGAGATGAGTCAGTGTTTCCCCAATTTATGACTATTGTGTAGTTCGCATCCATTATAAAACGCGAGCAAAATTTAGCATAATGATTCATTATTAGGCTACTGGGATAGGAATGAATCCTGTACAAGGAAAGAATATTGCTACGTTGGTCTGTGACTGGATTGAGTGGAGCAAATTGAGAATCCAACTAAAAGGTTTTTTGCATAACATCTGTCACCAAGAAACTTTGCTGGGATTTTGTTTAGCTTTGGGCAGAGCTAGCGGTCAATAACATACACATTCCTTTCATGGGCTGCTCTCTTTTTGGTACAATGGGACGGTTTCTGGTTTCTTTCTGATTCTCATCACAGAGGTCAGAATCGGTCCTCCTGCTCTGCCATCTCTCAGGACTCAGTTATACACTTCTGACATAAAGATGATTGTTGTTCCATGCACTGGTTTTTATAAGAGTTCCACAGGGAAAGAGCTTGCTTCAGTTGAGCGGTGTTGGCCAGGGGCTAGATAGCCTCTTGCATCTCAGCATTAGTTATTTCAGTTTTGAGGGCCTGAATGTGTTTTTAAATTAAAGTCGGAAAATGTTTGTTTTGGAGATGCACTTTGATGGCTTCTTCCTCTGAGCAATACAATTGCACATAAATGAGGAAATTCAGTGTGCTTTTGCTCGAGGGAGCTGGCTTTTCCCCATTTAGAGCCCTAATTAGAGTAATTAATCATTTCTGTTTTTGCTTTCTAAGCTTGCAGGCTAGAATATGGTCCACACTTGTTCAGAGCAGAAATGTAAAAACGGTTCTCCTTTACCGGATGCTTTGCTGGTGTTACTTCTACCCGCTTTTATACTCTTTGAGAGCTAGCACTGAAAACATGAACAAGTTGAAATGACTGTCAAGGATGAAAAAAGAGGAAATGGTCAAAGATCTCTGTTTTGTGGCTCTCGGTTGGATTTACTTCCCTTCTGATTTAACTATCTCCGCTAGTTGGCTTGGGTATCCCGATTTTTCTTTTATGATGAGCTTCTTTGGAAGTGGCACACCATTCATTGTGGTGTCAGAGGCTTTCTTTTATCTACCAAGAGTCAACTGAGACATTTCCACCAGAGAAGCATCATTTACCCAGGCCTTATCTGCGAAGTGTCATTTTGAAGACTGCAGTTAATTCTGGCCTCGTACTTTATGACATTATCAAGGGCTACATAGGCACCTTGCAATCCAGGCCATGTTAGGGATGGCACAGAGCTGTGCTGCCCCCAGAGGAGGATAGGGACTGAGTTGTGACTCACTCATGAATCAGTCCCTGATACCCTGGCGAGAAGTAAGCTGCACAAGCTCTTTGTCTTGTATAATTTATTCCCGCTTTCCCACACTGATACAACTGCATTGCGGTGAGTGGAGCCAAACCTCTGCCCAGTCCTTGCTCCAGATTGCACAGGTGGTGACAATGTGGGGAGCCCATTCATTGAAGAGGATTCCTTGTACCCCCTTGTTCCCCTGCACTGGCCGCACAGTTACACCCTCCATAGAGCCTAAAGGGATCCCGAGGCAACATTCCACTGACCCGTCTAACAAATAGCCTGGCTTACCTTTAGGGAACAAGAGTCTGGTCAGAGATGACAATAGAGCTTACGACCCTTCTTTTACCATGGGCTAGATTGGGATACGCTTGCTCATGTTTGGTAAGCCCTTACTCCGTGAACAGCTGGGTTGAGTTCATAGGGACATCACTTGGAACAACGTACTACACCATATGAGTGAGAGTACTGTAGGTTAGCCCTGAATATGTTTTAAAAAAATGTGTGTGCATGACTATGATATCTGCCAGGAAAAAATGGCAAGTTTAGAGTCAATCAGACATCAGGTGAAGTCCTGAAAACATTGTACAACAGAAAACCAGTTCTGGTAGTACATGTGACAGTGAGTTGAAATCCCCTGCTGCTGTTAGCTTTCCGCATATGTTCCCAATAGTTGTCAGGAAAATATTGTGGAAGAAAAGATCCATTTTCCTGTGGTGTGTAGATGCCTTGCCAAAGCCATTCTCACTCTGGCCAGGTCCATGTTCCCTGTAATGAAGCATTTTTGAATCTGAGATGTTGCTACTTTAAATAGTGTTTTTATCTATTTTACTGCTGTTGTCAAAAGAGTAATGGACTCCCGTAGTCTCAGCCCTGTTTGTGCTTTTCATGCATGGATGCATTTGTTGGAACAAGGCCAGCACTGCTTTTGAGGTAAACCAGCATGTGGGACTTTTCAACAGCATTATTCAGACTGAGAACGTCTGATCTTGCAGACCTGATGCAGGTAAACCTCCTACTGACTTCAGGGGGATACATGAGACAATGGATGTTTGTAGATAGGTTTTTTGTTTAAAAAACAAAACAAAAAACCCCTGTATAACTGCAGGATACTAGCAATGCTTTCTCATGTCTCCTTCCTCTTTTCTATTTATTGTACCCCCGACTGATCTAATAATTTAATATACCATATCATTCTCCCCCCTGAGCACAGGAGAGGCAATGCACAAGCACCGTGTCGTCTTGACTCCATATGTGTAGGGAATTCCGCTCTGGCAGTCATTTGGCTGGGGGAGATTGAATAGACATTGTGGATCAAGACAGGTCTCCTGACTAATAACTCTCAAAGAGAGCAGTCCGTTTGGAAGGAACACAGGGGTTAGAATACCTAGCTCCCATCGAGAGGTGATGAAATCACTTCCGTAGTGTTCACAGGGAGATGAGGACAGTATCCTACCCCCTCATCCTATCCACCGTTCATTGGGCTTGGGGTGGGCCTTTCCTCACTCCCACATGGTAGTTTTTGTAGAAATCTCGATGGCCCCAGTACAAGGAATAAGGACCAGTTTCCCTTCTTTACCAGGTCTACCTGTCCTCAAGATTGATGAGTCAAGTGTAGAACCTTGGCAGTAAGGGGATAACACTCTTCTTACTGTTACATAAAGCAGGGCCAGGTTCTGATCCAAATTGCAGTGCTATTTCCTGCCCCACCACCACTTACTAGATACGCAAAACCAAACCATCATGGGCATAGCAGCAGGCAGTCCCTACGCTTGGCCTGCTCAATGTACTTACATACCAGATGCGAGCATATAAATGTCATGAGTATGTAGCCACAGCAGTATGTTATACAGTATGTATAGGAACATGAAATCATTGTACATTAAAGCAATGTTCAGGATAAAACTTAGTGCAAACTATCTCTAGACTGCTCAGGGTAATGATTTCTTGGTGATGTAGAAGGGTATGATGCCATTCCAGTCAAACTCTTTTAAATGAAATAATCCAGTTTCACAGTGTTAGCAGAAACCCCTTTCTGTTCCCTTCAGATGGCAACATACCATGTCAGAGGCAGAATGTGATTTCTCAGCAACAATCAGAAGTCATGTCTCAGAGTTAGTTTCAATGTTAGTATCAGGCTTGGTGCAAATCTGTTGATCAATGTCCACCAAAGTTGCAGTTCTGGGATTTCTTGCAAAATCACTTCTGCTGGTGAAGTGCAAGAACTTTTAGCTGGTCTTCGGCCTGGGCCTAAGAACAACAAGTGTGCTTTCTATTTCTGGGCCCGGATCCTTTCTACTGTCAGTTGCAAGAGCTATCATAGAAAAACCATCATCTCAACAGCCTTCTCTTCGTTTCGAATGCCCACGAAACACAGATTGGAAAATCACCTCTGGTTCTCTAAATCTTCTGGTTTTGTCTTTTAGAAAAGTTGTCCCATTTAGCACCTGTATATCTTCATTTGCAAATATTTCCCCTCCTCATCATAAAAGCATCATAAAAGTAGATCATCCAACCGCTTGATCTGTTTCTGAAAATTACGGAATTTGCTGTTCCTAGCACCTATGCAGCTCGTGAGAGCACTCAGGGATAATCAAAACATCCTGGAAATATTTAACAGCTTTCAACATATTTGCACTTCAGTTTCATCCCTTCTGCAGGACTTTAGCTAAAGCATCCTTGGTCTGTTCCAGCAACTTCATGGTAATCCAGGAACTGTCAGATATTTGGAGCGGCAGCAGCATGGCAGAAATTCCATATGGATTTTTTTTTTTGTGGGAGCACAATCCGCTTTTTGCAGTATTTTCTCTCTCTCTCTCTTTTTTTTTTTAGTAGTAGTTTGGTTCAAAATATATGTATAAATGAGCTGAAAATACATGCATCTACTCAAATCTTACGTTCCCCTATGGACATCTTTGTAAGGTTATAAATTTTAATCATGAATATATGATTAAATGCACCTCAGACATGCCTGCAGGGAGTCCGTGCTGCTTTGGAAAGAACTGTCTCTTGCACCACGTGGTGCAGCTTGGCACTACTCCCTTCCCAGGGAGTGACTGACTGCCACAATTTGGGCCACATCAGGCCTGATCCTGCAAGGTGCTGAGTTCCTCCTATGACCTCCGTAGGAATTAAGTGCACTCAGTATCTGGCAGGATTACGCTAATATTTTCCCTAAATTTAAATACTTTCCCCTAAGTTTAATAATTTAAACTCCTGAGGATTTAATTAGGCTTTAGTGAACTGAACTAGGATTTAAAGGTGGCTAAGGGGAAAATGCAAAGACTTCTAGCACCTTCTCTAAAATAAAGTATTGTGGTTTTTGAAAAGATTTCGAAAGTGTGTGCTGAAAATCTCTCTCTTGGATATATTTCCCTATATCTAATGCAGATTCTCACTTAAACACCATGATGGATCTAGGGCATGAAGTCCTCTTTATCCAGAAATATCAGTACAAGTTCCCCTCTTCACCGCACCCTTATGCCTTAACTGTGTTCTAGAGGGACCACATATAAGACTATTTCAGCCTTCATGCCTTTCAAACCTTGACCTCCGATAAGAATAGCAACAAGATTGACAACGGTGGTGACTTTTATGGTGTTCAGTAGACATCTGTCCCCTAGGAACAGGACTGAGACCACTGACTTATTCACAAAGACCATCAGACATAAAAAAACCAGCTACTAGACATTACCAGATTGGATCACCATAGAATCAAATCTGGAAGTGAAACACCAGCTATTTCTATGATCAATCCCTTAAGGCAATCCGGTCTTTTGGGCCATCGACACCATCATACATATAAGCTTACAAATAGGCAGCATGATATGATATTTTAATAGAAACATTTTTCTTCTATAAATCTGGTGAGATCTTTCAAATATCTGAAACTCAGCATAGGACTGTTGGGCCAAATCTTTAATCATTATTCCAGGATAAACCCATTGAAGTCAATGGGGATTTGGCCTGAAGAAGGGAATGAAAAGGGGACTTCAGGATTTGGTCTGTTGTAAATGAGAGATGCACCCATTACAGGGCACTTACAGCATCCAAAACCCTCATGCTTCAGTCTCAGGGTTATCACATCATTAGAACTCTGTATATAGCCTCTTAGTTCACCATTACATGATTTGCTCTGTCTGAACACAGAGTGAAATGTATCCCTGCGCAGAGGACCACAGGCACTACTTAAACCCTATTTTGAGAGCATAAGTTGTGCATAGGTTCTTGCGTTTGTCCCTCTGCACTTTGGTCAATTTCATCCGTAGATGGTTAGGCAGCACAACAGTTTACACCTTGATACCAAAGCAATGCAAGCGAATGAAGTGCTCTTATTCCTCTCGGTGACAGTGTGTTGGTTCGGGGGCTCTTTCTGAACTCAGTGCAATTTAAACTGAATTGTTGCAACATATTCATTAGATGGGGAATTTTACTGGTCTTTCTGTACCCCATTTTATAGCTGCTAAACTATGAGTTTCAGTACCACAGTGATTCTATAGATTGTGTTTAGTCAGGTACAATAGCAGCTTTTTGAGGTTAAATGGCCATTTAGAAAAACAAAGTTTTAAAATGGCGAGTCTACAGTAAGGATTCAATCTTATTCTCCCATACTAAATTTAAAAGGAGTTAATAGCCTGAATTAAGGAGAGAGACCTCAATTGTGCTTGAAGAATTTCATTAGATAAAATTAAAACAAAACAAAACTCGATTGGGTATTTAAATAACTAAAAAGGCATCCAAAAACCTCTGAATGCTCTATAACTAAAAATATTGCTTAACTTACTTAAGTAGATTTTAATTCACAGCTGGGCTAATAAATTTAATGCCAATTTTCCATCTCATGCTTAGTATAAATCCCTGAAAACATATTTTTGTCCTGGAAATTTCAACTAAATCTTATTTTGAGTAGCACTGTTAGGTATAACTATAAGACAAGAAGGAAAGATGAAATGAAGAGCATTAGGCTTTTCTCATAGGATATGCTGTGCTTTGAAACATATTTTATTGATCCTAAAATTACAATATCAATTATTGACATTTTTGTTGAGGATCAATCTCAGATTAAATGGCAAAATGGAGAAAAGGTTTTCATATGTACTAAGTCCAAACGCAGAAACAGACTGCCCTCATCACATTAACTTTTTTTTTTTTTTTTTAGAAACCTTTTCTGATGATTAAACATGACATTTGAAATATATCTAAGTTATACCAGTCACCACAGTGCTTTTTGGTGAACCAAAGAAGTCCTATAGTGAAATCAAACTTAGAGTATGAACTGTACTAGTTTAATACAATTTTCTTTTAGCATCAAATGCTCTTTTTTAATTTACATTTATCCTGTCTGTCAATTACAATGCAAAATATAGTAACTTAATTAAGCAAGATGTTGGAGTGTGTGAAAATCACTCATCTGAATTGCTAATAGGCTGGTGGCATTTTTTCCCCCCACATAGAGGTCCAATTCTGCTCTGGCCGAAGACAATGGGCCTGATTCTCCACTGTCTTATCACTTACAGCTGTGAAAAGGCATTGGAAAATGGAGATGAAATGCTGCAAGGTCGGTAACCCACTTTATAGTACCTTTGCACAGATGTGACTAAACAAAGTGCAAAGCGGTGGCTGATCAGACCCAATGGGAGTGGTGCCATGGTCTTCAATTAAAGCAAGACAGAGACCTAAATGAGTGTGTATGTAGGGATACACATCTTAACAATATTTTTGTTGTTTTCCCCCCTTGTTTTATTATGTTTATGGAATAAAATCCTGTAAAGTAGTTTAGGCCCCCCCGTGACCTATATCAAATTTGCTTTTGCATTTACTCACATGACATATAATTTAAAAAAGATTAGAGGGCTCATGCCATCCAATGTAATTAACCTAAAATTCTAATACTACACCAGCCTATTTTCAATTTGGACATAGTACCATATATACACTCTAACATTATTGCTCAATCTATGTAGTAACGATTTTCAAAATGACTAAAAATGGCTCCATGACACTTGGATCACGCTTGTGAAGCTTCTTCTTGTACTTTGTATTTGTAAGTTTCTTCTCACTGAGAAATAAATACACTTGCGTTTTACCGTAAAAGTTAGTCACCTGATACCTGAAACATTTGTATACCATCTTTAAGAAAACATGGCTTGTTTGGTCAATTTGCCTGCCTAATGTTATATCAATTAAAAAGTGTGTGACACCATGTTACCTTCTTCACACTTCTGGTGATACAAATAATACATATCTGAGCGCTAATATTTCATGCTGCATCTTATCTGTTGTGCCAGAAGACTAATATATTGTTTTACACATGTATTATGTATAGTAGCTAGAATCATTTGTGCTGACTCCTACTCCCACTGAGGTCAATGACAAAACGCCCATTAACTTCAGTAGTAGTTGGATTTAGATTGTTTTTCCGGCATGTTTTCCATCACTAAATTAAACTATTAGTAGGGAAAAAAAGCCAAAGTGAAGATATGAATTTAGGAATTAGCTGATCCACAAACAATGTTTAAACATAATGGCATTCTGAAAAGATATTTAAATAACACAACAAAAAAGTGCTATGAATTTAACAATCTTTTAAAATTTTGACTTTAAAGTTATTTTATATTTAAACTTGAGTGTAATAGGTAGCGTTCTTGACTTTCCATTTATTTCCCTGAGCACTGGTCTTTGGAACAACTGGAGTTTCAGACTTATCTAATTTTATGAACCCTAAAATATTGGTATTTCCTGTTAAAAATCAATTTCTTTATTAAAGTTTTTAAAAAATTCCATTGTATAGCCAAGATTTTAAAAATAGACACCTGTCGTTAGCCTTCTAAATCTCTATTTAGCCATTTCAAGTAATGGTCTGACTTTTAAAAGTACTCAGCACCCAACAATTCCCCTTTAAATTCAGTGAGTGGCTGGGGGCTCAGCATTTTTGCTAATCAAGCCACTTATTCAGGAGCCTAAATAAGGATTTAGCATCCTTCCTTCAGTTACCCATTTTGAGAAAAAAATAAAAATAAAATAAACCACCACCAAAAGCAAAAAACCAAATCCCACAACCTTGGCTCTCTCTATTATATAAAATATGATTTTTTTGCCTAAATCAGCACTGTATGTAAAGACTACAGGATTGGGTTTAAAGAGGGTGAAATTTCCCCCTTGTGCAGTGGGCCAGCATAAAGCCTATTTTGAAGACTTAAGTAGGACTTAAACAGGGCTTTCTGCTGGCCTTCTCCACAGGATAAAATCTCAGCCAAATAAACAGCACTGTATCTCTAGACTTCCACAATTTGGAACTACTTGGCAAACTTGGAATAACTGCATTTGATCCCATATCTAGATTAAAGATTTGTTATGTGTTTCATAGATAAAGTTTATTTTAAAAAGACTTCTAAGGCATTCTGCATTTTAGGCTATACAAAGTGTGCAAATCAAAACACTTTAGAAAACAAAATAGTGCAGAGAGGCAGCAACGTTTTTAGGCTAAAATGTTCTTTTACTGATTCTAAGGCTGTAAATTACTTTTCTCCTGGCGCCTTAAAATTTAAAAATAATTTTCTGTCCCCCACAAAAATATGCCATAATTCTGATTTCCCATAACTACCTCTTCCTCCTCCTATCTAATACACTGACATTACACAGTAGGTTCCAAAATGAGGATTAACAGAAGGGTTCCTATTTGTATAGGATTCCATTTTAATACATGCTAATTGAAGAAAGAGGTGGACCACCACCCTCTGAAGTGTGGCTTTTTTGCTCTTTGGGCAACATTACTTAAACCTTCACCTTTTCTGTGCAGCATAAAAATACACTGTAGTTGTTTCCCTTAATTATTACTTTCTCACGCTATCTGATAAACTGACATCCCACAGCAGGCTGCTAAATGAAGATTAATAGTTTCTTACTTTGGGCTGGAATCCTTTTTAATGTCTAATTTACAAAAGTTAGCAAATACAATCTGATTTTTTTGTTTTCTGTGCATTAAATTACGCTTTCAACTGTTTTATTCTCCTGGTTTAGTGGGAATTTTAAGTATGGTTCTGAAAACATGTTTGGAAGGTGTGTTTGTACAATTTCTCCTTTAGAACTGTGACAATTACATCAATTAAGGCTGTTTAAAGTATATATTTTAAAATAAACTTTAATATTCAAGCTTACCAGATTGATGAATTGATAACAATAAGATGAGATTCTTTACAAGAGAAACTATATAGTTGTACAAAATTAAACTTGTGTAAAACAAAAATGAGCCCTGCCTTGCATTAAAAACACAGAACCTGTTTACAAAAAGGAATGTAGGTGACATTTGGACTGCCTTTTCATTGCTATATCCCAATAACAACTCAGTTATTTTAGTAAAGGAACTGGTGATCAATTTTAGATTGCAATGAATCTACCAAACCTTTTCATTATAGACGTTCCAAAGCTTTTACAGTAAGAAGTTAACAAAAGCAGGCACATTAGTGTACAAAAATGTTGCTGTTTCCTTTTCCTTTTTTCTCTGAAAGTGCAGGGGCGTTTAATGTGCATCCTACCAGACCCAACACAGGTTTTAACTCTCACTAAATTTTAAATAGAAATTAAATCTTCAAGAAAGTGTAAACATAAGAATTTCCCCAAACAGCTGTGGTAAACACTATAGGAACGTCTTTTCGTTGTTAAAAATTTCTCTGCTTGAGAGGTAAAGAAGCTTTATTACACTTTTCCCCTTACCCGGGCTGGTTATCATAAATGGTATACTTTTGTACCGTTAAAGCTGAAGAAAAGACTATGATGATGATTCACTTAAAAAAAAAATTGGCCAAAGAGACATCAGGGCGGAAAGAACCAACTCCTAAACGGTTCTGGTCCAGCCTTTTAAAACTCAATCTCGATATTTAACAGACACGACAGATGAAAAACTCCATCAGACAGAACCATGATCGTGAAAAATGTCCTAGTGGGCTCACTCAGTCACCCCCCGTGGGGCTGTGGCGGGGGTCTCACCACGTGCGGTGATGGAGCCAGAGGTTGATCTTTTGCAAGCGTTTTGCCTCGGCCTCGCCCCAGCGGGCGCTAGCGCGGCGAGACGAGGGCTGCGCGCTTTTTGCGCGGGCCGGTGCGGTGAGCCGAAGGGATGCTGCTGCCGGCGGGTATGTCCCCCCAGCTAGGGCAGGGGCCGCCTGGTGCTAGCGGCTGATTGTCAGCGCAGGTGCGGGTCCCCGGGGCCGGCCCCTCGCTAGCTGCTGTTGGCGCTGGGCTCCCCGGGGTAGATCTCCTCGTAGGCCGGGGGCTGCTCGTGGGGCAGCGGGTAGCAGTAGGGGTAGGACGGGTTGAGCTCGGGGTCCATGGGCGAGTAGCCGGGCAGCTCCAGCGAGGGGTGCCCGCCGCAGTGCACCTCCACGCCGGCCTCGTCGAACACGTGGAAGACGCCCACGTTGATGTAGGAGACGGCCTGGAAGGGGCAGTCGGCGGGGGACAGCTCGGGCTCCTCGCTGGAGAAGATGGAGCCCTGGCTCGGCCGCGGCGCCCGCCGCCCGCCCGCTCCTCCGCAGC
>NC_048303.1:123218848-123266065 GCF_013100865.1 Trachemys scripta elegans
CCTGCCTCTTCCGATCTTCCGGAGAGGCAGGTTCCCCCCGGCGGCGCCTCGCCGCCCCCCGCCGCGGGCTGCTGCCCCCCGGCCGCCGCCGCCGCCGCCGCCGCCTCCCCCTCCGGCGGGCGGCAGCAGAGCAGCGCCGAGCCCAGCAGCGAGAGGCCGGCGGCCAGCAGCAGCCCCGAGTAGAAGGCGCCGGCGGCGGTGCCCAGGCGGAAGGGCTCCCCCTTGAGCTCCGAGCCCAGCGAGAAGCACTTGAGGCCCACGGCGGCGGCGCTGAGCGCGCAGGCGAGCAGGAGGCAGCTGGAGAGCGCGGCGCAGGCTCCCCGGACACTCCACTTCATCCTCCGCTGCCCCTCCGCCTCCTCCGGCCTCCCCCTGCCTGCCTCGCCGCCGCCTCCTCCTCCTCCTCCTCCCGGCGCCGCCTCCGCCTCATCCTCCCGTGTCCTCCGGGGCGGCGGCCCTTCCCGGCGAGGCGGCCGCCGCGCAGCGCGGGGACATGGTGGCGAGGGGGACCCGCAGCTCTCCAAACGCGCCGCCGCTGCCGGGCTCCGCTCCGCAGGCAGCCGCCGGCCTCAGTGAGCCAGGCGCAGCTCGCACACACTCTCCCCTCCTCCTGCCCGCCCTCCCTGCCGCCCTCCCTTATCGCGGCTGCTCCCGCTCCCCGCCGCGGCTGCTGGGAGCCGATTAATAATTGATGGCAACAGCCCGGCTGCCGGAGCAGGGGCGAGGAGCGCAGCCGGGCTCGGGCGGGCGGGTGACCTCTTGCTGCTCAGCCGGGCGAGCTGCGAGCCCCGGCCCGGCGGGCACAGGGCACCGGCAGCAGGGGGACGGGGGAAGGACTGGCCAGGGACAATGGCAGGACTCGGAGGGATGAGATGGGGAGGAGGGGGGGGTTAGTCTTCAACTCGCCCTGCCCCGCTCTGCCGCCGAGGCCACCTGCAGAGGGCAAGGAACGGGGCATCACCCCCGCAGTGGCACTGCTCTGCCCTGGCGGCTCCCGCTGCAGTGCCCCGACTACCTCCCCCCATGGTGGTGCCAAGGCTGCCCTGCCCCAGAGGGCGGCCCTACGGGTCCTTGCAGCAAAGCGGAGAGAAGGGGAAAAACCCAAGAGCTGGCAACCGTGATTTATCATCCCTCCCGCCTTGCTGCTAGTATTGGCAGGTTCCTTAAATTCCTTCCTCTTACCTGCTCGTGGAGGGGAAGGAGGGATTAGGTCCCTGGGATGGTTTCAGGGGATCTCACTGCATGGTGCACGTTATTTTCATACACGCCACTGTCATTTTTAGTACAGAATCCACGACCAGGGGAAGGGGGTTTCACGAGCAAGGTTGGCTCATGGAAGCCTCTCCGAAGAGTAGTTAAAGGGATGGAGTGGGGTGGGGAGAGACTCCCGGTGGGTTTGCATTATTGGAAAGTTTAGCAGTGGGGTACCATGACTTAACTGTGCCCGTGCTGGCGCATCCTATCTCCGGCCTCTGACAGGCTTCGGGGACGAAGGCATGAACTCAAACCCAGCCCCGAGGGAAAGGGAATGCAGAGCGGGGAGCCGCTCTCATGCGCCGGCCATTGACACGGAGCAGTGGGGTGTAGCTCTGTGAGTCACGGTGGGTGAGGTTTTGCTTGGACCCAGCTTGTACTGGACCAACGTCTGCGGGGGCGAGAGACACGCTTTCCAGCTGCGCCTAGCTCCCGTCTGTAATTGCTGCGGACCCCCCTCCGCATCGGAGGAACTGACCGCCTGGGACCCAGCTGGGAGTTAGAGAGCCGGGATTGCCTGCGCTGCAGGGTCCGCTCGGAGTGATGTGGTGTGCTTGGTCCTTTGGCTGGACGCGCCTTTGCTCTGCTGCCAGCGAAATACGCGCAGACCCGTTTTATAACCAGTGCGGATTATTTTAGGCGGTCCTCCAGTATAGGGGCCCGGCTACACGACTCGCCCCTCCCCGCGACATAGTCAAGCGATCCGCTCCCCGAAGAGCTGGCCACAGGCGGTCCGGCACAGCCCGGGAGCGCTGGCTTGGAGACGTGCCGAGCGGGTGGGTGGAGGGCTGAGGAGCTGCGGAGAATAGCAATGTGTGCTGCTTGCACGCCTCTTCCTCCAGCCGCTCCCGACCTGCCTGCCCGCTCCCAGCAGCGGGCTGCGCCTGTGGGACTCGGGCCCCAAGGGAGGAGGCGTGGGAGAGGGGCTGAGTAGGTGTGGGAGGGGAGCGGGGCCGGGGCCGGACCGGCGCTTGGGACGATTGCACCGAAGTGTGTTTCCGCCGGGGGTGGGAGGCTGCCCTGGTGTTCACACGCGCACGCCTGGGAAGCCAAAGTTCTGCAGCCGACAGCTCCGGCCCGCTGCGCTCCGCATCGCGCTGCGGATTAACGTCCCGGGCAGCTCCAGCCCCGCCGCTGGCCGAGGCACCTGCTGCGCTCACTGGACAGCGGGCGATGCGCAAACCATCTGCGGGCCCATTCTCCGCCGGGCACACGCACGGCCTCGCCCTCTGGCTCCCCAGCAGCCCCGGGTGTGTTGGGGGCGGTGCTGCCCCCCAGCTGAGCCGGAGGCTGCATTTTGCCAGCCCCGTGGCAGTGAAACACGTCGCTCCATGCAGCTTTGCCAGGCGCAGGCAGACTGCCCAGCCCGGTGTGATCAGAGGCAGGGGGTGGCGATGCGCCTCTCCTTTCCAGTGAGACGCACCAGAGAGAGGGGAGGAGGTCGAAGTCAGCCGTTCTGCAGGCAACCTCAGGCCCCTCATGTGAGCCCCAAAAGATTGGTGTGATTTTTTTTAAATGTGTGTGTGTTCCCCAGCACGGTGCAAGCTGCTAAAACACACCGCTTTGCCTGGCTGATGGGTGCCCGCAGCCAGCCTGGTCTGCTGTCTTGCGTTTTGTTTTTCATTTTGGTGACTTTCCAGGAATAGCGATTGTGCAGGGTTTGGGTTTGGGTTTGTTCTCATGGCACTTTGAGAGCGCTCCCTACCTTTAAAATATTAACAACACTTTAGTGGGGGCGGGGGAAGGGGTGGTCCAAAAGCCCCTAATTAATTTTCAGTGGGACTTGTATTCCTAAATTACTTAGGGCTAGATTTCCAAAAGGGTTTAGGCACCTAAAAGCAGCAAGGTACCTAGTGGGGTTTGCAAAAGCGGGTGTGTGTGTGTGTGTCTAAAACCAACTGAAATCCCTCTAGGCACCTGCTGCGTCCTTAGGCATGTAAATACCTTGGAGAAGCGCACCCTATATCTTCCCATCTCCTAAAATGGCAATGCACGCTACCTTCACAATATTACACAACTGCTGAGGTCCCTACCCAGACTGTCAAAGGGATTTGAGTGCCTACCACCCATTGAAATCAACAGGAGTGAGGGACCTAAATACTTTTCAAGAGCTGGGCCCTTGTGTCCGGTGAAGCCTTAACTCCCCATCCATCCAGCAGACAGGCCCTTGGAACTGGTCTCTCTGTGTGTGGGAAAGGAACTGCATCTAGTAGGAATTCATCACCCAATGAACTAATTACACTTAGAATGGACAAATATTCCTATTTAAATAGGACAGAAATATAGAATTTGTATCTTATTGTTAAGAGCTTAACCAGATTCAGTAAAGGGTCAGCTGTTCATATTAATCCACAGTTACAGTAGATAGAATACAAAAATTATGCTTAGGGAAGAACCTGCCACTAGAGACACATTGGCGTTTCTTGTACCTTCTAAAGCATCTGGTTCTAGCCACTGTCAGAGACAAGATAAGGGGCAGTTGATCTGGCAATTCCTGTGTTTCTAGGGCCATCCCACCCTTTCTGTCGTGTTGGTTTTGATTGTAAACTTTTCCGGGAAGGGACAATCTCTCGCTATGTGTTTGTGCTGCGCCTAGCACACTGGGGCCCCGATCTCCACTGGCACCCATTCCACATTGCATATTTCAGAATCATAATTGGGCATGAGGCAGGACTGACAAGCACAAGTTTAAGATGGGCATTAATAACGTTGGTAATGCATCTATTTCCCGCTGGGCAATTGGCTACTACTGACCTTCTCCCACATGGTCCCTGTCGAATCCTCTCCGAAATGTCTGGGGACCTTCCAAGCACCAGACTCAATAGGCAAGGCTAGGCATTCCCCTACCAAAAGAACAAATGCTTACTTTATTATTCACCAGTCTCTAGGGTTTCAGCGTCACTCTGTGTTAGCAGAGTTTCCCTTCTAGTTATTTAGCACTCTACAGTTTAACACACATGCAGCTAGAGGAGATAATACATACAGTAAGGTCATTAATATGTACTCCCCATCTTCTATTCAACTCTCTTTGGGTTAAATCTCTGGGAATGCAGTAATAATATTATTCAATTAATACTAGCAATAAGACCTAGTACTTTACTTTTTCAAAGCACTGCACAAATAGCCCCCAAATCGGTACCTTACATTGGCCCATTGCCCCCTCTTACTCCTGGGCGTCACTAGGAAAGCAAACAAACCCTGGGATGCTACTAACCTAGGAGGAGGTGGAATAGTTACAGACTGCTTTGGGACTGAAGGACCACAGTTGGATCATCTAGGCCTGGTACCTAGATGGTACACGAAAGTAAATGGAAAAACTCTCATTGACTTTATTGGGCTTAGATCAGGTCCATTGGTGAAAGGATGGTCTTGTGGTTAGAAATAGGACTTGGAGATAGGAAATATGGGTGCTGGTCCAGCTACGCAACAGGTTTTCTATGTACTCGTAGGGCACGTTATTTAGGGTCAAATTCTGCCCCTACCTTTCCCTTCATGTCCAGTTCCTGGCAGCAGAATCAGTATTCAGTTTTGCAAAGGAAGGATGCCTTGCTCACAAAATTGGGGTTGGGGTGCGGGTGGAGGTGGGGGCTTGGGTTGGGGGTGGGGCCAGAAATGAGGAGTTCAGGGTGTGGGAGGGACTCCGGATTGGGGCAGGGGAATGTGTGTGTGTGTGGGGGGGGGTGAGGGCACCGACTGGGGGTGCAGGCTCTGGGTGGGGCTGGGGATGAGGGGTTTGGGGTGCAGGAGGGTGCTCTGGGTGGGATTTGGAGGGCGGGAGGGGGATCAGGTCTGGGGCAGGGGGCTGGGGTATGGGGAGAGGCTCAGGGGTGCAGGCTCTGGGCGGCGCTTACCTCAAGCGGCTCCTGGAAGCAGCAGCCATGTCCCTTCTCCAGGTCCTACATGGCGGCGCGGCCAGGTGGCTCTGCACACTGCCCTGTCCACAGGCACCGCCCCTGCAGTTCCCAGGGGAGCGCCGGAGGGGGCCATTGGAATGGGGCCATTGGAGCGCGTAGGAGCTGGATGGGGGCCATGTCGCTGCTTCTGGAAGTCACATGAAGTGGCCCCTGACCTTGATCCCCGGCTGGAGTGCTGGAGGGGGGCCACGCAGCGGCTTCCCGGAGCCACCTGGAGCAGCCCCTGACCCTGCTCCCCGGCTGGAGTGCTGGAGGGGGGGGTCCATGCTGCGGCTTCCCGGAGCCACCTGGAGCGGCCCCTGACTGCTCCCCGGCTGGAGCGCCAGAGGGGGGCAAGCTCCAGACCACGCTCCCCAGTGGGAGCTTGAGGGATGGCTTAAAATGTTTGCCCACCGCTGGTGTAGATCAAAGAGCACAAGGAAACTTTTGGTGCACAGCAGTAGGGTCCATATGGCCAATTAGTGCACAGCACACTAGTGCACACCCTGGCTTGCTGCACACTAACTCTCCATCTAGGCAAACCCTAAGTTTCTCTGTGACTCAGCTGCAGAAAGGACGTGACAATGCTCTTTCACGTCAATGTGGTGAGACTAACCTCATTGATGTTTGTAATGCATCTTGAGAGCCCCAGACTATGCCATCTAAGTGCGACGCATTACATTATTTTATTGTCTGCCTCTCCACACACACTGCATTATAGCAAGATGTATCTCATTATTTCTAAGCCATCTCTGATAAATGGGTGTCAGCTTTGAATACCTCCAGTCATGATGGATATATAACCGCCCTTGGCTTACTCTGTCTCCTGGTTCTTATTTTCTGGTTCCAAAAGGGACTTTGTTTACTGTAAAACCTTCTATTTAAAAACAATTTGTATGTCCTATGACTAAGCACACCTTAGAAACATTAAATGTTTTATGATGTCCCATTTGTATCCATCAATGATACAGCTCATTTTGTTCTTTAAACTCTGCAAATGGAACCCACTGCTTCTCATTCTGGGCCTCTCTCCCTTACACGTTACAGCCTCCTGGGTAGAAGCCTGCCTGCTCTTCCACCCTTTAAAAACATGGTTATATGCATGGAATCCCAGGCAAAAATGATTCCTAATTGAGGTATGCTATCGCAGCCCTGAGTTATAAAAATGAACCATATTTATGGCTGTGATGTCATTATGCGCTTTAGCTGATCTTCATTAATCTAGGGACTGTGCCCTGATTGTTGTTGAAGTGCTGAACATCAGGTAATACTCACAGGGATGTATTCCTGTCCTGTGGAAAATGACTTAATACCACACTTTCTTTGGGGATTCTGTACATTATTAGGACAACAGATTTTATCCTGTATTCTACCCTCTACCTTTTGTGGTTATTTTGGTCCAGGTTCAGACCTATTCATGAAAACACGTAAGCACATGGCTAAATCCTATTGGCTGCAGTGGGACTACACAACATGCTTGAAGATAAGCACGTGTTTAAGCACTTTGAAGGCCTGGGAACTTAAATTGATAATTCTGCTAGACATCAGAAATCATGGACTTAATAAAGACACTTGTAATAAATTACAACAATCTGTAACTCCAGGAGCTATCCCAGAGTGCTCCAATGCAGGGCCGGCTTGAGGCTGATTCAGCCGATTCGGCTGAATTGGGCCCTGCACTAAGAGGGCCCCGCGCCACAGCTCTCCACTCCCCTCCCCTGAATGCTCCGCCCCCTGCTCCTCCCCCTCCCCTGCTTCCCGCGAATCAGAGGTTCGTGGGAAGTCTGAAAAGAAGCAGGGGGGGCAGGCAGCACCAGATAACCCGGGATGGTGGGGGGCGCGAGAAGGGCTCCGGGGAGGCACGGCCTAGTCCGGCCCCAGTTCCGGCCGAGTGCGCCGGCCCGTGGTGCGGCTCCGGCCCAACCCACGGCGTGGCTTCGGCTCCGGCCCCCGCGGCGCGGCTTCGGCCCCCCGGCCCGACCCCCGTGGCGCGGCTTTGGATTCGGCCGCCCGGCCCGGCCCCCACAGCGCGGCTTTGGGTCCGGCCCCCCTGCCCGGCCCCCGCGGCGCGGCTTCGGGTCCGGCCCCCCGGCCCGGCTCCCGCGGCACGGCTTTGGGTCCGGCCGCCAAGGGGTTCTGGGCCAGACCCAAGCCCAGCGAACACGGCTGGAGTGTGGCTCGATTCCTGGGGGCGGGGCTTGCAGCAAGCCCCGCCCCCAGGAATCGGGCCCCGCTCTTGCTAAAGCCGGCCCTGCTCCAATGTGACTGCTCTGGACAACACTTTCAACTCCGATGCACTAGCCAGGTACACAGGAAAAGCCCCAGGAACTTTTGAATTTCATTTCCTGTTTGGTCAGCGTGGCGAGCTCAGCAGCACAGGTGACCACGCAGTCCCCCCAGAATTGCAAACGAGCTCCAGCATGGAGTGAACTGGAAACACTGGATCTGATTGCTGTATGGGGAGAAGAATCTGTGCAGGCAGAACTCTGATCCAGCAGAAAAAAATGCTGATATAGATGCCAAAATTGCACAGGGCATGGTGGACAGAGGCTACACCAGGGACACACAGCAGTGCCACATGAAAATTAAGGAGCTTAGGCAAGCCTACTACAAGATAAAGGAGGCAAATGGTCGCTCTGGGTCAGAGCCCCAGACATGCCATTTCTATGATCAGCTGGATGCGATTCTAAGGAGCGGGGGGACCCTACCAATACCCCAACACTCTCCATGGACACCTGCAAGGTGGCAGCCTCACGCAACATGGATGAGGATTTTGTGGATGAAGAAGAGGAAGAGGAGGAGAATGTGCAGCAGGCAAGTGGAGAATCCGTTCTCCCCGGCAGCCAGGACCTTTTCCTCACCCTGGAGCCAATACTCTCCCAGGGCATATTGTTCCCGGACCTTGAAGGCAGAGAAGGCACCTCTGGTGAGTGCACATTTGTAATGACACTACAGGGGTTAAAAGCAATTGTGTTTAATGTTTGATTTGCCCTGAACAATTGGGATGCATTCGTGGCCAGTACAGCTACTGGAAAAGTCTTTTTATGTGTCTGGGGATGGAGCAGGAATCCTCCAGGAACATCTCCATGAAGCTCTCCTGGAGGTACTCTGAAAGCCTTTGCAGAAAGTTTCTGGGGAGGGCTGCCTTATTTTGTCCTCCATGGTAGGACACTTTACCACGCTAAGCCAGTAGCAAGTGGTCTGGAATCATTGCAGCAGAAAGCATGGCAGTGAATGGTCCTGGGTTTTGGTTGCATTCATGCAACATTTGGTCTTTATCTTTCTGTGTCAGCCTCAGGAGAGTGATATCATTCATGGTCACCTGATTGAAATAGGGGAATTTTTGTAAGGGAACAGTAATCCCCTCTGTTTGGTGATCCACGACACATTAGACCCCGATCATGCTGGGCTGTTTGCACTTGGCTAAAAGGGATCATCCCGGAGAATAGCCAGGTGGGGGGTGTGGGTGGGGTGTGCTGCACATCCACCCTAAAACCGCAGCCCTTCCTTTTAAATGGCAACCGCAGCCCCTCCTTTTAAATGGCAAACCCAACTGGCATTGGTTGCTATGGGAAAGGAGGGCGCTGCAGTTTGAAATCATTCCCACATGTTATGAATGCGGAAGAAGCCAACCCCACGTACCCTTTGGCTTACCATGGCTGCCTGGAAACTAAATTCTGTTGCCCAGCCATGTGTGATGTGTCACCGTTCCAGCAGGCGCTCAATATAAAAGGCAAAATGCGACCTTGTACCTAAAACACATGTGCTGTCTGCTGTGAATTGCTTGATTCACTGTGAAAGAGTCTCCCTTTTGTTCACAGAAATATATCTTCTTAAAATCTACTCTCCCTTTCCCCCCCCCCCCCCCCCCCCGCAGCTGCAAATATTTCTATGCTCCCCACATCAACTCCGTCCCTGAGGTTATCGCAGATTACAAGGTGAGAAAAACGCACTTGCAATGACATGTTTTCAGAGCTCATGCAGTCCTCCCGCACTGATAGGGCATAGCTGAATGCATGGAGGCATTAGGTGGCAGAGGCAAGGAAAGCATACACTGAGCATGATCGGAACACGCAGGAGGAGATGCTGAGGCTAATGGGGGAGCAAATGGACATGATGAAGCGTCTGGTGGAGCTGCAGGAAAGGCAAGTAGAGTACAGATCCCCGCTGCATCCATTGTGTAACCGCCTGCCCTCCTCACCAAGTTCCACATCCTCCTCACCCAGACGCCCAAGAATGCAGTGGGGGAGGCTCTGGGCACCCTGCCACTCAATTTCAGGGGATGGCTCAAGCAACAGAAGGCTGTCATTCAAACATCTTTGATTTGTAGTGTGGCTACAATAAGCAATGTGGCCTTGTCCTTCCCTCCTCCCCCACCCCACCCCGTTATCAAACCCTTTGTACACCCGGGCTACCTTTTACTAGTCAGCGTTGTCAGTGATCTCAAGTTTTTTTTAAATAAATAAAGAATGAATGGATTCAGAACAATAGGAACTTTATTTCCTGTGCCAGCTCTGGTCAACGGGGGGCAAGAGGATTGGCTTACAGGGAAGTACATTTACCAAAGGGGTGGCTTTGCCTCAAGGATAAACACACACAACTGTCACACTGTAGCCTGGTCAGTCATGAAACTGTTTTTCAAAGCCTCTCTAATGTGCAGCGAACGTCGGTGTGTTCTTCTAATCGCCCTGGTGTCTGGCTGTTCAAAATTGGCCACCAGGCGATTTGCCTCAACCTCCCATCCCGCCATAAACGTCTCCCCTGTACTCTCATAGATATTATGGAGCACACAGCAAGCAGCAATAACAATGGGAATATTGCTTTCACTGAGGTCTAACCTAGTCAGCAAACAGTGCCAGCGCCCTTTTAAATGTCCAAAGGCACATTCTACCACCATTCTGCACTTGCTCAGCCTATAGTTGAACTGCTCCTTACTGATGTCCAGGCTGTCTGTGTACGGCTTCATGAGACATGAGAGCAAGGGGTAGGCTGGGTCCCCAAGGCATTTCAACATCCCCAATGGTAATTTTCTGGTCTGGGAAGAAAGTCCCTTCTTACAGCTTTCCGAACAGCCCAGAGTTCCAAAAGATGTGAGCATCATATACCTTTCCCGACCATCCCACGCTGATGTCGGTGAAATGGCCCTTGTGATCCACCAGTGCTTGCCACACCATTGAGAAGTACCCTTTGCGGTTTATGTACTGGATGGCAAGGTGGTCTTGTGCCAACCAGGGATATATGTTCCATCTATCACCCCACCACAGTTAGGGAATCCCATTGCAGCAAAGCCATCCAGTATGCACATTTCCCAGAGTCACTACCCTTCTTAGCAGAAGGGTATTGATTGTCTTGGCTACTTGAATCACAGAAGCCCCCACGGTAGATTTGCCTACTCCGAAGTGATTCCCGACTGACTGGTAGCAGTCAGGCATTGCAAGCTTCCACAGGGCTATCGCCACTCGCTTCTCAATTGTCAGGGCAGCTCTCATCTTGGTATTCCTGTGCTTCAGGACGGGGGAAAGTAACTCAGAAAGTTCAAGGAAAGTGGCCTTACGCATGCAAAAGTTTCACAGCCACTGGGAATCATCCCATACCTGCCACACTATGCGGTCCCACCAGTCTGTGCTAGTTTGCCAGGCCCAGAATCGGCATTCCACTGTATCAACCAGCCCCAATGACACCATAACATCCCAATTGCCACATCCCGTGCTTTCAGGAACGTCTGTGTCTATGTCCTCCTCACAATCTCCTCGTGCTGGCATCTCCTAGCCAGGCTCTGCACATACTGCGGGATGATGTGTGAGGTGTTTACAATGCTCACAAAAGCAGTGTGCAGCTGACCGGGCTCCATGCTTGCCGCCGTGCTATGGCGTCTGCACGGATAACTCAGGAAAAAAGGTGCAAAATGATTGTTTGCCGTTGCTTTCAAGGAGGGAGGGAGGGGAGACTGACGACATGAACCCCAAACCGCCTGCGACAATATTTTTGCCCCATCAGGCATTGGGAGCTTAACCCAGAATTCCAATGAGCAGCGGGGACTGTGGGATAGCTACCCACTATGGGATAGTAACCACTCTGTGAGTCGATGCTAGCCACGGTATTGAGGATGCACTCCGCCGACCTACTGCACTTACTGGGGACATGTGAGATGGACTGTATAAAATTGCTTATTAGAGATCGACTGCTATAAAATCAACCTAATTTCGTAGTGTAGCCATGCCCTTATTTATCTATATTTATCAGCCTCAGAGCTATGCTGCCGTTGGCTGTCTCAGGCACTCGTCAGCTACTCTCCTTCCACGGCGAGGCTATAGCCTGCAGCAAGAGTTTAATGCCGTTTGTAGCAGCAGCAGATCTCACTCTTTTGTTGATCGTACCGGCATTTTCACCAGCTTCCCTCGCTCTCCCCATTGCTAACATGCACTCCCCAAGGAGTGAGGAGTTGTGGAGGGACCTGTGAACAGAATTTTAAAGAATGATTTAGGATTAGAATAAAAAAGGATGTCTTCTCTGTTCAGTTCAGCTTATAAACGTATCACTAATTATATAAGAATTTATTTTACATTACAGGACTATAAAGTATGATACAGACTCTCATGGGGAAAGATCAGATATTTGCTTTTGTGTTTAACATTAGTTACTTGATATTATTTGATACATTAGGTAAAAGACATGACATCTTTCTTGTACTTGTCACCCAGAAAGCCAGTCAAAAATGATCAGATTTCATAAATGTGCCTGATGCTATCCTAATGGGGAACTGGACAATGGTTGATTCTACACATTCTGGCAAAGTACCAAGTTAATGATAAATGTCTAATGAATCCTCTTACCAAGCCCATAAAACTCTCAATATCCTTTCTTTCAGGGCTTCGGGTTTTCACAATGTGTCTGTTTTTTGCACTAATATTTGATTTAATGCATTAACCTTGAACATCACCCCTGTGCAGAGGCTTATGCACCACTTAAATTCCACTTAGCCCTTCAAAGGAGAAGTGCCTTGAGTGGCACTTAAGTAATATATGGGCTTTGTGCCTGGGCTCTGCACAGGTGAATTAGTAGGAGTCCTGTGTGATGATTCCAAGTTGCTGCAACGCTTAAAGAGAGGTCAACAAACGTCGCTCCTATATGAAAGGCATGGAACCTGTTTCTCATTCTTTAGGAGGGAAATCAGTTCTTTCTGTGCCCATACCATCAGAGCCTGTAGGCTAGGATGGGTCCAGTGTATACAGCCTCTTTGGTTTGGAGGGACTGGTACGTGGAGTTCCTGCCTGTCTGTTTGGGGTAGGGGGCAGTCAGCTCGGAGGCAACCTTTTGTTTCCATTATTAAGGCACCCAGACAGATCTCTGCTTCCTTAGCCAGAGCTGCTGTGACAATTTGGGGGAATCTGTCTATATACAACTTATGAATTACAGTTTGATCTTATGAACTGTCTCTATTAAGTCTTATGAGGCTCTTTTAATACGTGTTGCCCCATGCTCTTTGTGCTAAGGAGACAGGGGATAGCACTGACATTTCTGTCCGCCAACAGGCTGATTGTTAAGGACTAGCAGTAGCCTGCACAGATCTTACCTGGGGAGAACAAAAGGGTAATTTCATCCTAGGGGAAACCAGTTCTCTCCAACTTCCCTGTCTGGGGCTGGGGTTTGGAGAGTGGATAATCTCCAGCCGCAGAACCAAGAAACCAAGGTGTTGATGCTAGCCTTCCAAAACCACAGAGACTGATGACTCGGGAAGGACTCTCAGAGAGATATAAAAAGCTTTGGGCAGGAGAGCGGAAGAGAGGGGCGTGCTTCCATAGCAGTGGGTCTTGTTTAACTGAGGGACCAGCTGAGGAAGAAGGAATCTGACTCATCTACAGGGTTGCACAGAATTACTCTGTAGTTGCATTCTGCTCTTGAGGACAGTCGGGCCATCCAGGAGATGGCTGGACACTAAGCTCTGGCCTTTCACATTCCAGTTGCTATACTTCATGAAAAGATGCACAAGATATTTGATGTCATGGAGACAAAGGATTAAGGAGAGATGGCCCTATCAATAAAGGAGGGGATAATGGATTCAGCTGAGGAGATCTGGCAACACACTGCCCTTGATTCCTCTGCAGCTTAGAAAACAATCCTTGTGTATCACGTCCATATCTATTGTCCAGGATCCTTCCTTGGTGTTTCCTTGTTGACAGCCTGCCCCACCTTGCCCAGATGGCCTTGCGGTAGCCTGCAGTCACACGTTCCTTTTGGGGGAGACTACAATTCCCAGAATGCCTATCCTTGAAAGACCAGAATTTGTATCAGGGATGTATTGGACAAGGGCCTGACCTTAAAGGGGCAGCAGCCTCTGTGACAGATGGCTGAGATGGAAGTAGAAAGACAAGTGCTTGCGCAAACACACACACACACACACACGCACACGCACACACACAAAAAGAAAATCAAGGTCTCCTGTGGCCCATAGCAAGAGTTGACTTAGAGGTCTCACAAGACAGTGCTGCTTTTCAGCAGTTGGCACCGTTTTTGCTTTTGTGCGTATTTGAATATATTTTGCATCTAAAGTTTCATCATAGAGCTCAATATTATACTTACTGTTTGTAGCTAGTAAACACACTTGTTTCTAGATAACTCTGCAATATGGCACATGTATAATTAGGCATAATTAACTCAAATTAGCCATATTAAATTTTGCAACACTTCCATTGCCATATTTTGAAGCTGGATTAAATAGGCTTTGTGATTAACAAGCTCATGTTCGAAGGGTAGTGATATACGGACTCATGCCGTTTCCAGGTTTCCCCTTGTGTATTTAAATAGTGCTGTACATTTGAATGAAATCACTTGGTGCTCAGTTATTTGCCTAATTAACTCACCTTCTGTAGGGTTCCCTCCTACTGAGAATGTAGAATCCATGTGCTCTGTCCTCTGCACAACAAACTTGCTGTGAAGGAGTCATACGAGCACCGTGGGGTCAAAACAACCCGGTTTGCTAATTACTCAACAGGCAGGGCTAAGCAGGTCTCTAAACACAGGGCACAGTAAGTGCTACTACACTCAGGTCATTTAAGATCCTAGCTAATGCTTTTTTTAAAAAAAATCCTCTTTTAGTATTTGTTTTAATTTTTTTGTTATTGAAAAGTACTCTGAGGGCCACACGTTACAGGATTTATCTACAACACGATTGATTGAAAGATAAACTGGATCTAGCAGCAAGGAAAAGATTCGAATACAGCTTGGCTGGAATGGGCGACTGATTGAACACTAACTAGTCACATGGAAGTCTTTAGGGCCAGGCATTACAGATCTCCTTGAAAAGAATCCGGGTTCTCTTCTCAGCTTAGCCTAGAGCTTGGCAGTTCTTCTTGGTCCTGTTGAACCTGGCCACCTCATCTCTCAAATCAGTGTCTCACAGTGAGGAACAGGAGGGGACAATGCTGCTAGTTTATGTTGTAAGCTTTACCCTGGAACAACAATTCGTTTTGTCCAGTTAATGAACAATGGGGAGTAGAATCATAATAAGCAGCAGAAATGCTGATGTTTACAAAGCGGTAGTCGTCATCGTCATCATCATCATCATCATGTTCCTATTATGCCTTTGGAGCGCAGGGCAGTGACGAAGCTCCTCCACTCCTGTCTGTTTCTGGCAAGTCTTTCAATGGTTCCCCAGCTGTGCCCCAGGTTTTTCAGCTCGGCTTCCACAGCTCTTCGCCAGGTTGTTTTCGGGAGGCCTCGTTTTCGCTTGCCTTCAGGCATCCATCTTATTGCTACTTCGGTGATGGAATCAATTTCCCTCCAAAGCACATGACCGATCCATCTCCGACACCTCCTGGCAGCGACGGTGCTCAGATCCTCTTGGCTTCACTGTGTCAATAGATCTCGGTTTGAGATTGTTCTGGGCCAAAAGATACGGAGGATTTTTCTGAGGGAGGTTGTAGGGAATGAAGACAGTTTGGAGGTGTCAGACTTTCTCATTCCCCAGCATTCTGCACTATAAAGTGGTGTTGAAAGTACACTGCTCCTGAATTTGGTTTTGGTGTTGTATTTTGATGATTTTAACAAAGCAGTAGTGCTCAGTGCAAAATAGCTTTTGGACACTGTGACAGGGTTGGGACTCACCACCACAGCGTTTCCTACTGGTCGTCTCGGGGAATCGGTTCGATCCAGTAGAGCGCCTCCTTCTGGTGGTGTCCCGTCTGTCGTCCTGCCAGGGGTTGGCGTGTGGACCCACTGTGCTCCCGACGCACAGGGTTCTCTTTCTGGAACACTGCCCTCTGACAGTGTCCTTCGGCCCGTTCGCACCCCCTTCCGGGGAGGGGGGTGATCAACAGTCCCACACCTTTAAGTCCGCTCCCTACAGTCCAGGATCTGGCGTGGTTCCGGCTGGCCGCTCCCTGTGGCCTATGGCTGAGCGTATGGCCAAAGGGAACAAAAAGGAGGGAAGCGGGGGGGACCCAGGCCTGCCCACTACTCTGAGTCACAGTTCAGAGGCCCTCTAGTGACAGCCTTGCTGTCCTCCTTCTCCTTCCTCCTCTGACTACTCCTCTGGACCGCTTCCCCAACAGCCCTTCTCCCCGCTAGGCTTTCTTCTTCCAGGCCTGCCGCCTGGCAGGCTACGGAGTAGGACCTTCTCCCGCTCTCTAAGGGCAGGTCTTCACTACCGGGGGGAGGTCGATTTAAGATACGCGAATAGCGTAGCTGAATTCGACGTATCGCAGCCGACTTACCCCACTGTAGGGACGGCGGCAAAATTGACCTCTGTGGCTTCCCGTCGATGGCGCTTACTCCAACCTCCGCTGGTGGAGTAAGAGCGTCGATTCGGGGATCGATTGTCGCGTCCCGTCAGGACGCAATAAATCGGTCCCCGAGAGGTCGATTTCTACCCGCCGATTCAGGCAGGTAGTGTAGACCTAGCCTAAGGCTGGTCTGCACTGCGCTGTCCGTGGTGCTGGCCTCCCAGCTCTGGAGACAGACCTTCCCCTCTGAAGGCTGGGACAGACTGACTGCTCTCGCCCTGAGCAGTCTTCTATATGGCTGAGCTTGGCCCTGATTGGCCGTCCCCAACCTGGGCTCTGATTGGCTCGCAGCAAGCCTTTCCCTTATTGGTTGCCGGGACATGCAGGCACCCGAGTCTGCCCCAGCCCACACTCTCTGTGCGTGGGGCAGCCACCCCACCACAGACACCTATGGAATAGTTATATCACACCTTCATTTTACAAGGCTGCATGGAGGTAGTCTCTCTCAGGGACTAATCAAAGACTCTCATTGACTTTAATGGGCCTTGGATCAGACAGGCCCTAGGTTTTTTATTGTGCTCATTAGTGTTCATGCATTCAGTATTCAGTTATGAAGCTTAGAGATTTCTTTTAGCTTTTATAGTTTGTTTAAATAAGAAATTCTGCCCGGTTAATATTGACTCAGCACTACTCACCTGTCAGAAAGGGGCTCACTTGCCTAAGTGTTCAAGGCTTAACGCCTACGTAAGGCAGGATTTTTCAGAAGTGCTCAGCCTGGCCTAACTCTACATCTCCTGAAGGCAATGGGAATTCTACCTTTGACTTCAGTAGGAGCTGAGGTGGGCCAAAGCTGAGTGCTTTGGAAAACGCTGCCTGTAATTGAGATCACATGAAATCCCGCTCCATTTGCTAACTGTACCCTTGACTTTCATGGGCAAGTATGTGACAATTGAGTAGTCTTGGGTCATGAAAACTGCTAGCACAGGGGCTATTCCTGGGGGGCATAGGGGTAGGCAGGGCCTTTTCACTGCTGATAAATGCCACAGAGGCCTTGGGCAGCTGGCTCCCAAATTAGGGTAGCACTGAGGGCTGCCCTAAATATTACTAGGGTCCAGACTGGTCCCTAGCAGCCCCTCCCCTCCCCATCCCTGTGCCGGGCTCTGCACTGATGTAGGGAGGAATTTGGGGCTCAAATTGCCAGTCTGAGACTGCTGTTGGCTGTTCACGTCACTTCAGCTGGGCTCACACAGTTGTTCCAGAAAATTTCATTTCCATGTTCTTCTAACACACAAATATCTGTTTTATCTGCTACTGGGCAGACAGCTCCACTGAGTTATCCCCATTGACCCAAAGGTCTTTCCCTCCGTGAGTCCTCAAAGTTCATTCACAGCCAATCTGCTTATATAAAAGTTGGGACTATTTTTGGCCATTGCCTTGCCTTTTTCCTAATTAAATGTAATCCTTACTCACTTTGCTAAATACCCCAGTTTGCTTAGATCTACTGGGAGTGTCTGAAAATCCTCAACAGCTGTCAGAAAGTAAAGCACCTTGTGTCATCAGCAGTTTTAGCCAATCTGCTGTGGACATGTTCATCCAAATCCTGGAAAAACATGTGTCCAGTATTCCTCCCATGTTGTCTATATAGCTGGTAGCTTTTATATCAGATAATGGGGGGGAGGGATAGCTCAGTGGTTTGAGCATTGGCCTGCTAAACCCAGGGTTGTGAGTTCAATCCTTGAGGGGGCCACTTGGGGATCTGGGGCAAAATCAGTACTTTGTCCTGCTAGTGAGGGCAGGGGGCTGGACTCGATGACCTTTCAAGGTCCCTTCCAGTTCTAGGAGATGGGATGGGATATTGTCTGCCTTCAGTATATGCTGTAATGGGTTCTATTCAGTGCATAAAGTCATCTTCCGTGCCTCTTGATTTGATCACATCACTCCTATCTTTGAAACCCTCACTCCCTATCTGCCAGCACATCAAATTAAAGCTGTACCTATCTCTGCCCCTTCCTGGTTATCCTCCTTGCCAAGATTCACATTATTCTGTGCCCTTCGCTCTGCTAACATTCCTGGGTCTTGTCTGTCTTTGTCAGGTTCTTGAAAAGTCCCCGCTGTACCTTCTTCCATAGAGTCTTCTAAACATGGTACAACCTTGCCCCCCTCCCCCGAGCCCATCTGCAGGGCCCCGTTTCTCAGTTGGGTTGCCTATAATGAAGCTAGCTAAGCAGTATGGAAATTCCCTATCTGTTGTTCCCCTCCATTTGGATGTCTTTAAATTGTGCCTTAAATTCATAGCCTGGAATGCATGGAAAATACCTCGCCCATCGTGGGCACAGCAAAAATATAATATAATAATAATAATTTCCCTCTGAAATAAAATGAATGCCAACCACTGCGAGGATTTTTTGAACTGGGCGTGTTAAGAGTGAAGCCCCGTTCTTCAAATGTTTTCTAAATGTCAAGTTTTTATGAATGAATTTGTTTGTTGTTTCCTGCTGTGTCCCAGGACACTTTTGAAAACGAGACTTGTTTTTTCAAGAGTCTTATCATGTGGGGAATATTTATATAAATCATCTTACCATAAAAACAAACAATTTTCTCATTAGCAGTGCAATCTGCAAAAGTCACCTCTCTTGTGACTTTGCTGGGGAGAATGTACAGCTGAAGGGTAAGGAAGACTTCCTAAAGGGGAGTCAAGAGTAACATTAGGCACGTTAATAAAAGTGGCGAAATTAGTCCTTTTATCATCTTTTATTTATTGTTTTAATTTACTTGTATGTCGTAGAGCATCCGAGTGTGATGTATGAATGCACTCACATGCCGTGTGCAGATCAGAGTGAGAAAAACATAATATACTAACTATGGCAGGTGTAATTGGGACAGGTCGTGGGCCCAAATCAGGCTGCTCTGTGTTAGTGGCCCACAGCAGCCGTAAAGCCATAATGGGGGGAGAGAATGTCCACCTAGGTGGTGTGTCGTGGGATGGGCTGGGGGGGGAATACAACTTCACTCCAGCCATCTTTAGGGGCCATTACATCTGCGGGTCCAAGTTTTGCTGGGGGTAAAGTCAGCCCTAGTCAGTTCTGGGGGTTGAGGACAGCGAACGTGGCTTAAAGCCCCCTTCGCCTCCCTTTCAGGGTAAGTCATAGAATCATAGAATATCAGGGTTGGAAGGGACCTCAGGAGGTCATCTAGTCCAACCCCCTGCTCAAAACAGGACCAATTCCCAACTAAATCATCCCAGCCAGGGCTTTGTCAAGCCGGGCCTTAAAAACCTCCAAGGAAGGAGACTCCACCACCTCCCTAGGTAACGCATTCCAGTGCTTCACCACCCTCCTAGTGAAATAGTGCTTCCTAATATCCAACCTAGACCTCCCCCACTGCAACTTGAGACCATTACTCCTTGTTCGGTCATCTGCCACCACTGAGAACAGCCGAGCTCCATCCTCTTTGGAACCCCCCTTCAGGTAGTTGAAGGCTGCTATCAAATCCCCCCTCATTCTTCTCTTCTGGAGACTAAACAATCCCAGTTCCCTCAGCCTCTCCTCATAAGTCATGTGCTCCAGCCCCCTAATCATTTTCGTTGCCCTCCGCTGGACTCTTTCCAATTTTTCCACATCCTTCTTGTAGTGTGGGGCCCAAAACTGGACACAGTACTCCAGATGAGGCCTCACCTATGTCGAATAAAGGGGAACGATCATGTTCCTTGATCTGCTGGCAATGCCCCTACTTATACAGCCCAAAATGCCGTTAGCCTTCTTGGCAACAAGAGCACACTGTTGACTCATCCAGCTTCTCGTCCACTGTGACCCCTAGGTCCTTTTCTGCAGAATTGCTACCTAGCCATTCGGTCCCTAGTCTGTAGCAGTGCATAGGATTCTTCCGTCCTAAGTGCAGAACTCTGCACTTGTCCTTGTTGAACCTCATCAGGTTTTTTTTGGCCCAATCCTCTAATTTGTCTAGGTCCCTCTGTATCCAATCCCTACCCTCCAGTGTATCTACCACGCCTCCTAGTTTAGTGTCATCTGCAAACTTGCTGAAAGTGCAGTCCACACCATCCTCCAGATCATTAATAAAGATATTAAACAAAACCAGCCCCAGGACCGACCCTTGGGGCACTCTGCTTGAAACTGGCTGCCAACTAAAAATGGAGCCATTGATCACTACCCATTGAGCCCGACGATCTAGCCAGCTTTCTATCCAGCTTACAGTCCATTCATCCAGCCCATACTTCTTTAACTTGGCAGCAAGAATACTGTGGGAGACCGTATCAAAAGCTTTGCTAAAGTCAAAGAATAACACATCCACTGCTTTCCCCTCATCCACAGAGCCAGTTATCTCCTCATAGAAGGCAATTAGGTTAGTCAGGCATGACTTGCCCTTGGTGAATCCATGCCGACTGTTCCTGATCACTTTCCTCTCCTCTAAGTGTTTCATAATTGATTCCTTGAGGACCTGCTCCATGATTTTTCCAGGGATTGAGGTGAGGCTGACTGGCCTGTAGTTCCCCGGATCCTCCTTCTTCCCTTTTTTAAAGATGGACACTACATTAGCCTTTTTCCAGTCATCCGGGACCTCCCCCGATCGCCATGAGTTTTCAAAGATGATGGCTCCGCAATCACAACCGCCAGCTCCTTTAGCACCCTCGGATACAGCGCATCCGGCCCCATGGATTTGTGCTCATCCAGTTTTTCTAAATAGTCCCAAACCACTTCTTTCTCCACAGTGGGCTGGTCACCTCCTCCCCATACTGTGCTGCCAAGTCCAGCAGTCTGGGAGCTGACCTTGTTTGTGAAGACAGAGGCAAAAAAAGTATTGAGTACATTAGCTTTTTCCACATCCTTTGTCACTAGGTTGCCTCCCTCATTCAGTAAGGGTCCCACACTTTCCTTGACTTTCTTCTTGTTGCTAACATACCTGAAGAAACCCTTCTTGTTACATCTCTTGCTAGCTGCAACTCCAAGTGCGATTTGGCCTTCCTGATTTCACTCCTGCATGCCTGAGCAATATTTTTATACTCCTCCCTGGTCAGTTGTCCGGTCTTCCACTTCTGGTAAGTTTCTTTTTTGCGTTTAAGGTCAGCAAGGATTTCACTGTTAAGCCAAGCTGGTCGCCTGCCATATTTACTATTCTTTCTGCACATCGGGATGGTTGTTCCTGCAACCGTAATAAGGATTCTTTGAAATACAGCCAGCTCTCCTGGACTCCTTTCCCCCTCATGTTATTCTCCCAGGGGATCCTGCCCATCTGTTCCCTGAGGGAGTCAAAGTCTGCTTTTCTGAAGTCCAGGGTCCATATTCTGCTGCTCTCCTTTCTTCCTTGTGTCAGGATCCTGAACTCGACCATCTCATGGTCACTGCCTCCCAGGTTCCCATTGACTTTTGCTTCCCCTACTAATTCTTCCCGGTTTGTGAGCAGCAGGTCTAGAAGAGCTCTGCCCCTAGTTGGTTCCTCCAGCACTTGCACCAGGAAATTGTCCCCTACACTTTCCAAAAACTTCCTGGATTGTCTGTGCACCGCTGTATTGCTCTCCCAGCAGATATCAGGGTGATTAAAGTCTCCCATGAGAACCAGGGCCTGCGATCTAGTAACTTCTGCTAGTTGCCGGAAGAAAGCCTCGTCCACCTCATCCCCCTGGTCTGGTGGTCTATAGCAGACTCCGACCACGACATCACCCTTGTTGCTCACACTTCTCAACTTTATCCAGAGACTCTCAGGTTTTTCTGCAGTTTCATACCGGAGCTCTGAGCAGTCATACTCCTCTCTTACATACAACGCAACTCCCCCACCTTTTCTGCCCTGCCTGTCCTTCCTGAACAGCCCATATCCTGTCTGTGCTGCAGGCGAAGGTGTGAAGGACAAGCCTGCTGGGGAGCCTGGGTCTGTAGTTTGGGGTAAAGCCTGTGCCACCAGGTGTACACTACCTGTGCCTACAGGTGCACTTTCACTTGCAATGCAGACGGACCCTCCGCTGTGTCAAGCAGAGCTCTGGTACACGCGAGGATCTGATCTTTTAACAGATAGTCAAGTTTATGTGGGCAAAAAGAGAAAGAACTTCTAGAATGAAAATCTCTGTGATCTCTGCACTGACCAGGCAAAAATAGATTCTGTTTGGGTCCAAAGCTCTGCTAAACTTCAGTCATAATCCTTATGTGCCATGCTATGGCAAGAGCTGGTGTGGGGAACTGCCCAGCCACAGAAATATGTTCCCAAGGAACGATGGCCTTTGGGGGTTCCCCCGGGCCCTGTGACGTCACTGGGGCGATCGCCCCTGGACCGGCAGGAGGGCTCGGTTCCCCCGGGCCCTGTGACGTCACTGGGGCGATCGCCCCTGGACCGGCAGGAGGGCTCGGTTCCCCCGGGCCCTGTGACGTCACTGGGGCGATCGCCCCTGGACCGGCAGGACGGCTCGGTTCCCCCGGGCCCTGTGACGTCACTGGGGCGATCGCCCCTGGACCGGCAGGAGGGCTCGGTTCCCCTGGGTCCTGTGACGTCACTGGGGCGATCGCCCCTGGACCGGCACGAGGGCTCGGTTCCCCCGGGCCCTGTGACGTCACTGGGGCCATCGCCCCTGTACCGGCAGGACGGCTCGGTTCTCCCGGGCCCTGTGACGTCACTGGGGCGATCGCCCCTGTACCGGCAGGACGGCTCACCTGTTTACTTAGGTCTGTGCAGACATGGGGTAACTGGATTATTGGAGCCATTTTGGGGCGGGGGGTGTCTATGTAACTCCATCCATGGATGGAGTAGAAGCAGAAGTGCCATCCCAAGGGATACCTGGAACAGGTAATATAGGTATTATTTGTGATGGTGATTGTGTAGGGTTTCAACTTTCTAATTGCACAAAACTAAACACCCTTTCCCCCCCACTGCCCTGCCCTTTCCCCAAGGCCTCGCCCCTTTGCTGAGGCCCCGCTCCCACTCACTCCAGCCCCCCTCTCTCTGTCACTCGCTCTCCACAGCCCTCACTCACTTTCACTGGGTTGGCGCAGGGGAGTGGGGTACAGGAGGGGGCGAGGGTTCTGGCTGGGGGTGCGGGCTCTGGGGTGGGGCTGGGGCTGAGGGGTTTGGGGTGCAGGAGGGGACTCCAGGATGGGGCTGAGGGGTTTGGAGTGTGGGAGGCGGCTCAGGGCTGGAGCAGGGATTGGAGTGCAGGGGCGGGTGCAGGATGTGGGCTTCAGGAGGGAGTTTGGGTGCGGGAGGGGGTGTGAGGTCTGGGAGGGAGTTAAGGAGGGGGTTGAGTGCGGGGCGGGGTGTTCTGACCTGGGGCAGGGGGTTGGGGTGCAGTTCCTGGCTAATGGGAGCTGCGGAGCCGGCGCTGGGGGCAGGAGCAGCACGTGGAGCTTCCCTGGTCGCCCCTGTGCCTAGGGGCCGCAGGGACATGTTGGCCACTTCCGGGGAGCTGCACAGAACCAGGACAGCCAGGGAGCCCGCCTTAGCCCCACTGTGCTGCTGACTGGACTTTTAACTGGCCCAGACAGCCATGCTGACCGGAGCCGCCAAGGTCCCATTTCGATTGGGCGTTCTGGTTGAAAACCGGACGCCTGGCAACCCTATGATTGTGGCAGAGAGGCCCAACTTGAAATAACTGTTGCTCGTGACTGTTGGCAGAACTGAGCCCATCCCTGTGACCTGAGCAGCGAAAGAGGAGAAAACACTCTGAGAGTCAGACATCTCCTCTGAACGCTCGCGTGAGAAGTACTTCATAGTAATCCTCCAAATCGCTCACTCAGGCCTGGGTGCATATTGAGCCAAAGGAGATAATCCTGGTCAGCTTTGGCACGTTTCACCTGCCGCTATAGATCTTCTTCTCATGTAGCTAATGTGCTCCTACATTTTAGCACTGCTGGCGATGTGGCATCCACACACTCTTCAGATCATGTGTGCATCTGTTGGTGTTCCTAGAGCCAGACTGGCCATCTCTTGAGCAAAAATACAGACGTGTACCTATGCCCTCTGTTCTCTTTCTAAAACCGTCCGTTGAAGATAACGGATGATCATTACTTTAGCTTTGATATAAGCCTTGCTCTGGAGACTTTTCCCCCTCCCCAGACGGGTTTGTGTTTCTAGCCTGCGCTGGTTCTTTTAATACACCCATCACTGTAGCACCAGATCACATTGCAGCCGTGAATAAACCCCATAGAAGTAGCATCTGTCACATGTGGTTACTTTCCCCATTCCTCTCACCAGCTGGGCAATCTACAATAGGGCTTTTAAATAGCGGATGTTATATGTGCTGTTGTTTCCTCTCCAATGATTCCTAACAATGGAAGTGTAGGTTGTTGGTTTTTTTTAAAAGGAGAGTGTTTTCTCCCCATGGTTTGTCATGTAGTGTACCCATGTGTAAGCAGTCAAGCACTACAGACATGCCATTGGTTTCTCTGAGACGGCATCAACTAGTTGCATAAAGGTCAAATCCACACCTTTTCTCTCTGTAGACTGGAAGAGCTTTCTTCCATAGCAAGGCCACATCCCACCTACTCAACTGTCCTGCCCTAAAAAATTGGAAACAAACCAAACTATCTTACCCCAAGCAGTTGTGACTCTGAAAAGGGGGAGAGAAACTAGAGACCCCATGAAGTCTACTAGGGGCTATTTCTATTGATTTTGCCTGGCAGGCAGCCAGATCCTATGGTAATGGGCGGCAGTATTATAAAACCCGACGATAAATAAGAGGGGGCTGAACTGACATGTGAAGCACTGTCTCTTTGAGGGGCTGATCAAACAGTGACCTGATCAAAAGCCATGTTTTCATTCAGTCCGATGGGCTTTGGCTCAGACCCTGAGTCTTTCTCACAACGCTTGTTTCCTAATTATTTATGATATTATTTTATGTCAGCGGTGACACAGGCTGCTACTCACGGTATAAACAGGCAGAATTCTGCCCTGAGAAGCTTGCCATCTAAAAAGGCAAAAACCCAGAGAGGGAGCAGAGGAAAGAAATAGGAGATCTGAGCAGTGCTTAGGGTGCTGAGTACGTGGTTGGTTGGATCCATTGAAATAAAGGGGATTGTGTATTTGTCGGAGTTAAAGGATAAACATGCAGTGTTCATTTCTCCAAGGGCTGGGGTTGAAATGGGGGCGGAGGCAGGGCAGTGGATACAAAGAGAGAGAACTTACAAAGGAGGGAGGCGGAAAGGGGAGCGTGAAGCCACCATAGGCAGGGAGAGTGGGATTGGCAGCTGAGGGGCTGCTGGGGTAGGAGGAAGGGCCAGAAATCAGGGGTGTAACAGCCTTTGAGAAAATGTTCAGGGTGAAGTGAATGGAAGTTTTGCCCCTGCCTTCAGTGGGGCCAGGATTTCGTTCCCAGAGTCCTGGTTTTGGTGATGAACGAATGGTGTCAGGAGGCTGGGAAAACTGCTCCTCGCAGCTGCTGCTGTTCCCATGCGGAGAACGGCGGGGAAGGCTACAGGGCCCAGTAACTTGGGGGTGGGTCCCCCTGGATCCAGTGGTGGGGGTACGCTGCCCCCTGTGTCCTTGGTTGGATTTGGTGCTGAGAGCTTTGGCCAAGGAGCGCTGAAGGTTGGAGGATTTATGTCATTGGTCCCTGCAAGCTCCCTCTGATTCCTGTTGTGTTCTCCATGTGGAGAAGAGGAAGGGGCATTGGTGGGCCTGGTGCCAGGTCTCTCTGGGTCAGTGTTTGTGGGGCAGGTTGTGGGTAGAAGGCCTTGACTTACCAGCTACAGCTGGTGGTGGCTGGTTCGAGGCTGGAGCCCTCTAGAAAAGGAATTCGGAGGCAGGGAATTTCCTTTCCTACCCGTCTCACTCCATTCGATGATTCTTTGTTCTGTACACAAGCTCCATAAGAAGTAGTTACGTGCACTGATACCCAGCCTGATCCTGAGTGCAGTGTGGAACCACAAGCCAACGTACCCTCAGGATCAGGCCCACAGCCTAGGGGAAAGCTGTCTTGAGCATAATAGGACAACGCAGGATGTGGGGGTCAAAGTGGGAAATAACTGGAACATGAACTGACAATGCTGCAAAACAGACAGATGGGGCTTTAGGAGGTATCAACAGGAGGATGACATGAACAAATCCCCCACACAGGTCACACCTCAGCTGGAGTTCTGTATTGGGCACCACTTGTTAGGAAAGAGAGACAATTGGAGCCAGTTCAGAAGGGAGCTGTAACATGACAGACGTTTGGCAAATAAGACCAATGGGGAAAGGTTAGAAGCGCTGGATGTGTTCAGTCTGCTGAAAAGGAAAGGGAGGGGAGAAGTCCCTGTTTACAGACATCTAAAAGGCCGTTACAAAGATGAAAGAAAGGGACCAATTATTTTCAGAAGTCAGCGAGGGCAGCGCAAGAAATAAAGGATTTATAGCGTAACAAGAAAAAAATAAGGAAAATAATATGACAAAACTTGCAACATTCGGAGCATTCCGGGCCTGATTTAGCACTTATTAAAACGGATGGAAAAGACTCTTCTCAACTGCAATGGGAATTAGATCAGGTTCTTAATTAACGCTGTAACCAGCAGCCAAGGTGGGTTGTGGAATGGTCAGCTTGGTCCTAGCTGAGATTACAGCATGCCGGGAAGAGCTGAAGTTGAACTCTGCCGCATACCGAGGATGCACATTTCCTGCACAGACCTCATCCACCCTGTCCTCTTCCTATGCAGCAAAACGGCACAGTGCGGAGAGGTAGGATTTGCTTCTAATTGTGCAATCACACACTACTTCATAAATAATGCAATGCAATTGGTTTTCTGCAACCTTAGTTACTCGTATGCAGCATCTTTTCATATATTTGTGTCATCGTTGTATGCTTCCACTAAGTCTATTGTCGTAATGGTACAGTATATCTTTAGGATCTGATTCTGCCACCCCTTACTCATGTTGAATGGTAGTTTTACTTTGCCAGTAGTCCCACTGAAATCAGTGAGTCCTGCTAACAGGATAAGGTATCACCCACTAGGAGTATGGATGACAGCGTTGGGACTTCAGTGAATTAGACTTAGTTTTTAAAAAATATATTGTTAACTGTACATCTAAACCTGACCCCACTTTGGATACATATCTCTGAACAATGAACATTATTCATTATTATATTAGTTCATAAAATGTTTCTCATCCTTCCAAGATTCATTGAGTATGAATTTTTTCTAATATTCTTTTTTTGACTCTATCTTTGTTCTGCCCCAAATTTCTTACCCCCATGTGACCTCTTCCAAGGTTTTAATAAAAATCAACGATTAATTCACTGAGTATTGGTGATACTTTCTTTGAACCTGTTTCTTTAATATCCCAGGAGAACTTGTTGAATCTAGAATAGAAACCTCCACAGTAATAATTTGAAAGTTAAATATATTTCCACCTTCAGCCAGTGCATGAAAGTCAAAAGTGATTTTTTTTTTGATAATCTAACCTAAAAGTGCATGGGCCTCCACTCACTTACATGGTGTAACTGGATTTACTCCAAGTTACTCTTAATTTACACGGGGGCCAGTGAGAGGCAGATCAGGTCCCCATGGGGATTTCCCAGTGGCACAGTAAAGTTGTAAGAAATAAATAGTGTTATGTCTACAGTGTGACTCATCCAGCCGTCCTTTATAAGGCGACATTCCCTTTGAAATTAATAGGATTTTTTTTTATGAAACTAGGGATACTGAATAGTTTAGGCTAAATAGGAAAATGTGCAATTAAAGAGAAGTTTTTGACATGCCTCATTTACATGAAAACTGGATTAAACTGGCCTGAGGGGTGAGGCTGTGCCTACCTTCTATGAAATAAGGAGAATGGAAATCCTAATAGGAACTAAGCGTGACTGGGTACTAAAGGGCTCTTTGATGTAGTGGAGAAAGGCATAACGTGTGTCTGGAAGTTCAAGCCAGACAAATTAAAATCAGAAATAAGACACTTTTTTTTTGTAGTAACAGGGAGAGTGATTAACTACTGGAAATGAACTACCAGGGGAAGTGGTGGATTCTCCATCTCTTGATGTCTTCACATCCTATGCAGCAAAACGGCACTGTGCGGAGAGGTAGGATTTGCTTCTAATTGTGCAATCACACACTACTTCATAAAGAATGCAACCATGACACAGTCTGGCAGGGCTGCTCTTTGGTGGCTTTGTTTGGATCTCAGCGGGCAGTTGTGGGCAACTGCTCTTCCTCCCGCAGAGTTCTTGAGTGTAGGATGCCGCGAGGCACCATCCGGTCACATCTCTTTCGCAAGAGATGTATGGGCCGATAGGGTTAGTAAGGTGGCCTTGGGTGTGGTGTCTTCAGTAGGCTGATGGCACCAAGAGCTAGGTCTCTGTCTTGTCTGATTCCGGTGATGGGCTTCAATGGCTCCTTCAGACTGGGGAATGGGTGAGAGCCAACTGGCAGAGGCTCAACTCAGATGAGGCTGACAGGATGATGCGCTGGGGAAAGAAGCCAGAGGAGGTGGCAGAGGTAATATCAGCCCCTTTGACTGTGGGGAGTATATCTGCCATCAGTTACTAGGGTTCACAACTAGAGCCCCAGGTGCTTTGTACCATCTGCCTCTGGCTAGGAGGCTGCAGCCTTTCCTTTCGGGTGCAGACCCTGACGCTGCTGTCCATGCTTTTGGCACTTGGAGATGAGACTATAGCACTGTGCTCTACCAGGGGCTACCACTTAAAAGCATTTGGAGCTGGGGCAGAAGGCAGTGATTAACTTACTGAACAAAGCATCGCACCGGGAGCACGTGACACGCATTATGGGGGAAAGCCAACTGTTGCAGAGGAGCATGTGGATTGGACAGAGACTTCTCTTAGGGGAGAGTCTAATGATAGAGAATCTCCAGGTTATAGTCAGGAGCAGAGGATGGAGGAGGATAATGTAAGGGCCAGATCAGATGATAAACATTCACATAAAAAAGAATCTGACACATCAGAAAAGGGCAGACAAATAAACAGTGACAAGTTTTTAAAGTGCTTGTACACAAATGCTAGAAGTCTAAATAATAAGATGGGTGAACTAGAGTGCCTTGTGATAAAGGAGGATATTGATATAATAGGCATCACAGAAACCTGGTGGACCGAGAGCAATCAGCGGGACACAATCATTCCGGGGTACAAAATATATCGGAAGGACAGAACAGGTCGTGCAGGGGAGGGGGAGTGGCACTATATGTGAAAGAAAATGTAGAATCAAATGAAGTAAAAATCTTAAGTGAATCCACATGTTCCATAGAATCTCTATGGATAGAAATTTCATGCTCTAATAAGAATATAACGTTAGGGATCTACAGGGCCGGCTCTAACTTTTTTGCTGCCCCAAGCAGCAAAAAAAAGCGCCGCGCCGCCGGACCCCCACTAGAGGAGGTTTTGGAATTAATTGATAAACTTAACATTAACAGGTCACCGGGACCAGATGGCATTCATCCAAGAGTTCTGAAAGAACTCAACTGTGAAGTTGCGGAACTATTAACTAAGGTTTGTAACCTGTCCTTTAAATCGGCTTCAGTACCCAATAACTGGAAGTTAGCTAATGTAATGCCAATATTTAAAAAGGGCTCTAGAGGTGATCCCCGGCAATTACAGACCGGTAAGTCTAACGTTGGTACCGGGCAAATTAGTCGAAACAATAGTTAAGAATAAAATTGTCAGACACATAGAAAAACATAAACTGTTGAGCAATAGTCAATATGGTTTCTGTAAAGGGAAATCGTGTCTTACTAATCTATTAGAGTTCTTTGAAGGGGTCAACAAACATGTGGACAAGGGGGATCCAGTGGACATAGTGTACTTAGATTTCCAGAAAGCCTTTGACAATGTCCCTCACCAAAGGCTCTTACGTAAATTAAGTTGCCATGGGATAAAAGGGAAGGTCCTTTCATGGATTGAGAACTGGTTAAAAGACCGGGAACAAATTAGGGTAGGAATTAATGGTAAATTCTCAGAATGGAGAGGGGTAACTAGTGGCGTTCCCCCAGGGTCAGGCCTCGGACCAATCCTATTCAATTTATGCAGATGATACTAAATTGCTCAAGATAGTTAAGACCAAAGCAGACTGTGATGAACTTCAAAAAGATCTCACAAAACTAAGTGATTGGGCAACAAAATGGCAAATGAAATTTAATGTGGATAAATGTAAAGTAATGCACATTGGAAAAAATAACCCCAACTATACATACAATATGATGGGGGCTAATTTAGCTACAACAAGTCAGGAAAAAGATCTTGGAGTCATCGTGGATAGTTCTCTGAAGATGTCCACGCAGTGTGCAGAGGCGGTCAAAAAAGCAAACAGGATGTTAGGGATCATTAAAAAGGGGATAGAGAATAAGACTGAGAATATATTATTGCCCTTATATAAATTGATGGTATGCCCACATCTTGAATACTGCGTACAGATGTGGTCACCTCATCTAAAAAAAGATATATTGGCACTAGAAAAGGTTCAGAAAAGGGCAACTAAAATTATTAGGGGTTTGGAACGGGTCCCATATGAGGAGAGATTAAAGAGGCTAGGACTCTTCAGCTTGGAAAAGAGGAGACTAAGGGGGGATATGATAGAGGTATATAAAATCATGAGTGATGTGGAGAAAGTGGATAAGGAAAAGTTATTTACTTATTCCCGTAATACAAGAACTAGGAGTCACCAAATGAAATTAATTAAAGCAAATACAAGGAAGTTCTTCTTCAAGCAGCGCACAGTCAACTTGTGGAACTCCTTACCTGAGGAGGTTGTGAAGGCTAGGACTATAACAGCGTTTAAAAGAGAACTGGATAAATTCATGGAGGTTAAGTCCATTAATGGCTATTAGCCAGGATGGGTAAGGAATGGTGTCCCAAGCCTCTGTTTGTCAGAGGATGGAGATGGATGGCAAGAGAGAGAGCACTTGATCATTGCCTGTTGGTCCACTCCCTCTGGGGTACCTGGCATTGGCCACTGTCGGTAGACAGGATACTGGGCTAGATGAACCTTTGGTCTGACCCGGTATGGCCGTTCTTATGTTCTTACTAGGGTTCACAACTAGAGCCCCAGGTGCTTTGTACCATCTGCCTCTGGCTAGGAGGCTGCAGCCTTTCCTTTCGGGTGCAGACCCTGCCACTGCTGTCCATGCTTTTGGCACTTGGAGATGAGACTATAGCAGTGTGCTCTACCAGGGGCTACCACTTAAAACCATTTGGAGCTGGGGCAGAAGGCAGTGACTAACTTACTGAACAAAGCATCGCACCGGGAGCACATGACACGCGTGCTCTGGCTGTCCTGTGGTCTGCTGGTGAAGTTTGAGGTGCTGATTATGACCATTAAATTCCTAAATGGCCTGGCACCAGTCTACCTAAGAGATTTCCTTTCTCTCTCCAGGCCATGCTAACACAGCTGGGGCTAGATGGGGTGATTAAGCTGGAACCCCTTCATTATTATGGTCTCTCAGCAGCAAGACCATAGTTAAGGTTGCATCAACATGTTCTGTGTTATCGGGTCTGTACGTCAATGGCTCACCTTTTTTGGAACCCTTTTAAGTAACCAGGTCATGGGGAATTTGAACCAAATTTCAGCCATTGATTAATACCTATGTGGAATGATCTCTAATGTGTACTTTGGGTTTGTATGTTGAGGTCTGTTCTGGAAAATTTGGGAAAACCAGAACATTGGACAAACCTGATTTTTATTTTGTCCACACAGAGCCCCATGCAGCTACTTGCACAGTAACATTGTGACACCAGAGATAATCAGCCACTTGGCTCTCCCTCCCTCCAGTTCATCTGCATACTTGGGGAGAGTCACTAGGGCCCTGGTTGTCATAGCAATGGCTGCTTTCGATAACCGGTCTCCCTCAGACGACCATCACATTAGTACAAAGCAGGTCCCAGGAGGAGCCGGGACGGAGCAGACTGGGTTTGGATCAACTCCAGCTGTGCTCCTTTGGGCTTGTACTGTGGTATGTCCCATGGTTTCTTTGGTAATTGTTTGTTATTTTCCTCAAAAGGGGGATATGAAAAGAAGATGCAAAACTCCAGCTCCTTTTCATGTAGATTCTTTTAAAAAGTGGAAGATTCTAGCTTTGAATCCCAACCCAGTTTCCTGTTACAAAGTTTTAAAAACTGTCATTTAGATGTTGCAGTAAAATCGAAGTTGCATTAAAACTTGGTTTGTTTTGAATACAATTTAATTTCATGACTTTCAATATTGGTTAACATATCACTGAGTGATGAAATATGGAGCCTCACAAAGTAGCTCATGGCAATGAAGTGTATGCATTGAAGACAACAAATGTGTAAGTGGTTTGTTATTTAAATAGCACATAGATAAAATATTTTCTTCCTTTTAAAAAACTAAGGAAATTAACGAATCAGAAACTTCATTTAACGTTTGTTAAGGTTGCTCTCACAATAAACGAAACCAGAAAGAATTAGGAAATACAAAGTTAAGGATTAATAAAGATTTAAAGGTTGCAAAATCAAGCACTCAAGTTCAGAAATTCCATACTGAAAGTTGTCTATGGAACCTTCATTTGTCCCCCTTTCACATGTGCATTATGATACAGTCTTTAATTTCATGAACCTATACTATGTGTAACACAGGCTCAGGTTCATTCAGTGCCCTGGGGATGAATCAGGGAAGTACAGTAAAGGAGGCTGTTGTCTGTAGGATCCCTGCCTCGTGTGTTGCAGACGTTGGAAGATTTGCAGTGAATGAGGCAGGGGACTGCAGGAAGAAAAAGGATGGCCTTGTGGTTAGGACAGTTGCATGCCACTTTGAAAACATGGATTCTATCCTTGCCTCTGCCACTAAATTCCTATGGGATGATGAGCATGACACTCACACCAAACTTTGCACAATCATTTCTACAGGTGATTAAAGGCTGTATCATAGGGCACACACAGAAGGGGGTTTCATTCAGGCTGCTGCGGGAACGTTCATTATGGCATTTCCTAACCTGAGAGCATTTGTCGCTGCAGCCTTTTAATCCTTAACTTTGTATTTCCTCATTTTTATGGTTTAGTTTAGTAACTAACGCTAAATGAAGTTTTTTGTTGGTGAATGAAAGAGGGGGTGACTGGCTGGGCAATGTGTGTATGAGCTCTGGAACCTCATCTCCTTGTGGTCCAAAATAGCCCGAATTTGTTGACTTTCCAGGCATGTGAAAAGGCATCTCTTTGAGAGGGCTGAGGGTATGTTTCCTTGTTGATGAAGGGGGTGAGTGGCTGGCTGGCTGAGTTTCGGTGGCACTGATGATTTTAATGTTGATCAGAGTTAATGTGATGGTATTTCTTGTATAATTAAGACTCTTAGGGCACCTAAAGCAGAGGTGGGCAAACTACGGCCTGCGGGCCAGATCTGGCCCCCGGGACCCTCCTGTCCGGCCTCTCAGCTCCTGCCCTGGGAGGCTAGCCCCCGGCCTCTTCCCTGCTGTTCTCCCTCCCCAGCAGCCTCATCTCACTGCGCTGCCGGCAGGGCCGGCTCCAGGGTTTTGGCCGCCCCAAGCAGCCAAAACCAAACCAAAAAAAAAAAAGCCGCGATCGCAATCTAAAAAAAGCCGCGATCGCGATCTGCTGCCGCAATTCGGCGGGAGGTCCTTCACTCTCAGGCGGAGTGAGGGACCGTCTGCCGAATTGCCGCCGAATACCTGGACCTGCCGCCCCTCTCCGGAGCGGCCGCCCCAAGCACCTGCTTGAGAAGCTGGTGCCTGGAGCTGGCCCTGACCGCCGGTGCAATGCTCTGGGTGGCGGGACTGCGAGCTCCTGGGACAACGCAGCTGCAGAGCCCGGCCTGACCTGGTCTCTGTGCTGTGCAGCATGGCTGTAGTGCCGCCAGCCACCAGTGCTCCAGGCAGCGCAGTAAGGGGGCAGGGAGCAGGGGGTTGGATAGAGGGCAGGAGATTTCAGGGTGGTGGTCAGGGGGCGGGGGTGTGGATAGGGGGTGGGACGGTCAGGGGTCCCGGGGGGGGCAGTCAGGAAGGAGGGGGGGTTGGATGGGGGCGGTGGGGTCAGAGGGCAGGGAACAGGGGGTTGAATGGGGTCAGGAGACCCGGGGGGCAGTCAGGAAGGAGGGGGGGTTGGATGGGGCGGCGGAGGGCAGTCAGGGGCAGGGGTTCCGGGGGCAGTCTGGGGACAGGGAGCGGGAGGGGTGGACCGTCAGGGGGTGAGAAGCCAGGGCAGCGGATAGGGGGTGGGGGCCGGGCCACACCCCCCTCCCCTAACTGGCCCTTCCCTAACTGGCCCGCCATACAATTTCCAAAACCCGATGCGGCCCTCAGGCCAAAAAGTTTGCCCGCCCCTGATCTAAAGCCTTTGATTGGCATCTTTATTATTTTAAATCTAAATACCGCCCCCATCCTCCCCAAAAAGCACTAATTCAAGATGCTTTGTGTGTGTATTCAAGGTTGCAGGAAAATTGTTATTAGACTGAATTATTTGAGAAACAGTATAGTTTCATAATGCATATGCACAAAGGGGTCAGAGTTAAGGTTGCCTCTCCAACTATAGTTTTTGTGTTGTCTGACTTTTGAGTGCTAGTGTGCAACCTTAACGTTGCATTTATATAGATTTTTGTATTTCATTTCCCAGTTTTTTTTAAAGGGTGCAACATTTCAGGCTTTAATGTTTGCAAGTTCCTCTGTCTGAGGTAACATTGTTAATGGGTCTTGTAAATTCCATAATCCTGAACTATTTGGTTTGATGCTTCCTGAATGCTGCTCTCCTTAACGAGGGCCACCAGACCTCACCTTATTTGAGCGAAGACCCTGAGCACCCAGCTTAGTAAACAATTATTATATTGCCCATTTCATCCATGGGGTACCTGACCTGTAGAAAGGTTATTTACCCAAAGTCACACATCAAGTAAATGTCAATAGGAGAATAAATACCTCGGTTTCCTAATAGCTAATTCACTCCCTAACTGATGATGGTACCTCCCTTGTCCGAGATGACATAGCAAATCAGTGTCAGTTCACGTGCTGAGACGTACGTGCAGTACAAATGGAATGAGTCGCGTGATAGCCATTCACAGCCCACTGAGCACTCTGGAGCACAGATTATGCGAAAGAAATCGCAATTCTCAACGGAGTCCCTCTGGTATCTCATTGCCGTGGTGTGCTCCCTTGCCAATTAAGGCAATTAGGCTCGGAAGCGCCACCGTTTCTGTACTGGTATGTATATGTGTGGGGGAGGGGGCTGGGGAAGAGGATGCTTAGAGAGGGAAGAAGGGGATTACGGTGGAACACTAAAACTGCCAGGATTTTTCAGATTGTCCACTGGACTGAGGAGAAACTTTGGACTCCTGAGAATCCCATAGAGCTGAAATCTTGTAGTTCTGCAGCACAGAGGCTGGATGGCAAGACCATATGCAGGGAATGCACATTCCCTGTGTGCCACCTGGCCGAAATATTGTGTAGCTGGGGCCAGGCCAGTGGAGGAATAGTGGGAGAGGACCAGTGTGGAGACTGCTACAGCCTCAGCTCTGGCACTACGACATGGGAGGACACTTTCACCCCCTGCCCGCCCTGCCATTCCTCTGGACTGAGACTTGGAGCAGGGCACAGGGCTTGCCTCTCTCTCAATGTGCTAGGCTGCTGTTGCATTAACATAGGGAATGAGGTACAATAACTTCCCAATGGGACAGTCGATCAATCCTCTTAAAAGCCTCATGTATTGGGCGAGAAGGTGAGTGAGGTAATAGCTTTTATTGGACCAACTTCTGTTATATATTAGCTTAAAATAGCTGAAACTTCCCTCTGACTCACCACCTTTTCCTATAAAGTACATTAAAGAAACTGGGAATTCAAACTGAGCCTTAGTGACACCTGGATGACTGATGAATGGCCAGTTTGATTAAAATGCGGAGCTGAGGTGCCCATGAAGACAATTTGCTAAAGCAAATCTAACTCGAGTTAAACATTTGGTTTGATTATGAATTCGCTAGAGGAAGTTACAAAAAGGCCCTGTGTGCACTGGAGACTGCATGTGTCTATGTGGTAATCAGGCTGATCTTTACTGGCTTTGCAAAGAGTTTAAAATTGGTCAGTTATGGATTTAATTTCCAGCTGGGCCATTGTTGCCTCCAAGGTTTTCCTGGAGAGCAGGCGTGTGTCCCCCTTTTCAGTTTTGTCTAGATTAAAGCCTCGCAGATGGACTGACTGTGTCATTGCAGACACGTTGGGGAATAGATCCTGACTTTGCTCAGCACCTGTAGGAGGCTCTATGCAGCTTTCCTTTTTCCTCCTTAGATTATTTCTCATGTGGGTTTTGTCGGCCCTAGAAGATTTAGGCATTGCCAGCACCAGTGCAGGTCCCAAACGGTGCTGCAACACGACATGAGCATTACCAGCATCATTGCAGTTGAGCTTGATGGGCAAGAAGTTGCCAATCTTGTATCCTCCCTTGGGATCCCTCTGTACCATTGCGGGTGTGACAAAGTTCCTCCTCTGCCTTGGTGAATCCTGCGCTTTCTGGCGGATTTGCTCAACTCAGAGGTTCCCGGCAGCCCTCAGTTTGGCCACTTTTGTTAGTGGCACAAACCTGCTGTTCACTCAGTTAACCTCATCACTGGCCAGCCTGGGGGAAAGGAAAACAATCTCCGCAGTCTCTGTGTCCCACCTCGTGGGTCGGGGACAGGCCAGATCCCTTTCCAAATGAGACCTTCCCCTCTGGTGTGTCTCACAGACCAGGTCAACTCCTCCTGTGTCTGATCAGGGGATGGGGGGAACCCGGGCCCGCCCTCTACACCGGGTTCCAGCCCAGGGCCTTGTGGATAGCAGCTGTCTACAGTGTCCCCTGTATCAGCTGCACGACAGCTACAACTCCCTGGGCTACTTCCCCAGAGCCTCCTCCCAGCACCTTCTTTATTCTCACCACAGGACCTTCCTCCTGAAGCCTGATCATGCTTGTACTCCTCAGTCCTCCAGCAGCACACCCTCTCACTCCTTGCATGCCCTCCACTAACTGATGGGCGGTCCATTTTAAGCCAGATGTCCTGATTAGCCTGCCTGCCATAATTGATTCTACTAAGTTCTTAATTGGCTCCAGGTGTCTTAATTAGCTTGCCTGTCTTACTTGGTTCTAGCAGGTTCCTGATTGCTCTAGGAAAGCTCCTGCTCTGGTCACTCAGGGAGCAGAAAACTATTCATTCAGTTGCCAGTATATTTGCCTTCTACCAGACTCCTGCACCCAACCAGTCTGGGTCTGTCACAAGTGCCAGTGTGGACTGAAAATGCCGTTGCTATGGATTGCCATTGCAGCTGGCCATTCCACTACCATGTCCTGTAACCTCTTCAGTGACAGCTTTATGGAACGGCTCTTATGTCCTGGGGTAAAATTTTCCAAAGCTTCTAAGTTCCATCCTCAAAGTGACTTAGGAGCCACGGTCTCACTGAAAGTCATCCTGTCCTAAGTGCCTGACTTGCTTTTGAAAATAGAATTTAGGCACATTTGAAAATTTGATACCTGCTTACTTTGTTTTTTTGAGTTAGAGAGGCAGGCAATGGTTTCTGTTTTACAAGGTGTGGTGCACGAAGTCTTAAGTCTTTTTTTTGTTTAAATATTTGTAGGCAACTTTGATGCCATTTAATTTCCTAATATAGGCTATTTTATACACTGAAAAATGCTAATCTCTATGGTTCATTTAGAATGAGGGCAGCCTCTATGCACATGAGCATTTTGTCTGCCCTAGAAGATTTAGGCATTGCCAGCACCAAGGCAGGTCCCTGCCATACTAGGACTAGATCTCGTGTCCGCACCCAAACGGTGCTGCAATACCACACGAGTGTTACCAGGAGCTACTGCGCCTACACCTCTCAGTCCTGGGGAGCCTTGCATAGCACTGTGAGGATGTACCCAGTGCCTTTTGAAGTCGCTGTGGACTTTCACCATCAGTTTCCAACTTACCCATATCTGGATGCCTGGCTGAGCAGATCCCTGTCTCATCCACCTGACATCTTGCTCTCTAATTGTCTCCATAGAGCTTCTGCTCAGGAGGCAGAAATTGACCCATCAGTCAGCAGAAAGTCTCAAATTGTACAGTGGTGGTCATAGCCTCTAACACGTGTTTAACATTTCCTAGGAGTTTTTTGTAGATCTGGAGAAAGCAATTACATTGCGTAGTCAGTGGTAATGTTCTACTTGCTCCCTCGTCTCTTGGGTTTCAGGGCATCACTCTACTTGCCAGATCCAACGGTCTAGACAAAATGTTGCTTCTCTTTAGAGCTGTCTGGAAAAACTTAAACAGGACAGTTTTCTATCCGAAAAAGCAGTTCAGTTGTAATCAAAAACTTTATGAAATTGTGTCACTCTCACCAACATTTGGTGTGGGGGAAGCTCTGACAGTGTTGAAAAGTCCCGTTTTGACATTTTGTGGAATGAAGCGTTTTGACTTTTCCTTTTGACATGACTTTTTTGTTTCAAATGTTAAAAAAATGTATTCCAATATCCAATTTTTAAAGAGTTGAAATTGAAACACAACATTTTGATCGAGCCAAAGCAATTTTTAATTGTTTTTCTTGCATAGAGAACTTCAACGTTTTTTTGCTTTGCTCCAAATCAGAATGAAAACACAATTTCAAATCTCAAAATCATCTGTGAAATGGCATTTCCATTCTCCATGCAGCTCTATTCTTGATACTTGGATGGAAGACCTTGCTATGGTGGACTCATATTCTCAATAGCCTGAGTTGGTTTCTCTAGCTTTGATAACATCCCCCATCATCTTGGGATGAGGAGATCACTCAGGAGATTTTAGCAGAGAGCACATTTTTGCCTCTGTTTATTTCATGCATGTCCATATTTGTATGTATTTGTTTTTGTGCCTGGCCAGCCCCTGCGGGAAGCAATGACTCCTGTCTGTTGCTTGGCAGCATTACTGTGACGGCTTTCACACAATCAGAGCCAAGCTGCAAGGGGAATTCTTGTGCTCCTGTTGTTTGGTGTTAGGAAGTGAGCCCTCGCCAGCTTGCCAATTGATGTGAGAGTGTTTGTGGGAGCACACCATAGTCACAACTGGCAAATGGCAAGGCAGAGCTGGCCAGCAGAAATGTAGCTGTCAATTACTTTCAGTGGAATTTTTTTTTTAAACCTACAAATAGTGCATAGGGAGAGTTAATTGACAGCTACAATTCTCAGCTCTGTAATACATCTGCCAGGAACGGCTTTCTATCTAGCTGTTAAAGGGTGAGTTGGGCAGCTGTGAATAGGCAATCACCAGTGATGAGTCACTATAGAAGGGGGCTCAAGTGGGGGAATGGATTAAAATATAAAGACACTGGAGTGTTGCAACCGCTTTGCACTGCACGGCTGGCAGGACCAGGCCTTAGATCCAGCACATCCAGCCCCAGTGTAAAGGTGACCTTCCAGATGTGCAGAGCTGACACAGAGGCTTCTGTGTGCTCCCAACCCTCACCCTCCCTGGTGACAGCTCAGGGCCCAAGGCTGAAGGAAAGGAGGCTCTCTGATGCACGGATCTCTGGCCTCCATTTTGATCCCTTTGGTAATTAGAAACTGGCAGAAATTAGAACAGCTAGAAGGGTGCTCTAAATTATCCCTGAGGACCGGCCTTGTACATAGCAGTGACCTTAATTCATAGATTCATAGATTCTAGGACTGGAAGGGACCTCAAGAAGTCATCGAGTCCAGTCCCCTGCCCGCATGGCAGGACCAAATACTGTCTAGACCATCCCTGATAGACATTTATCTAACCTACTCTTAAATATCTCCAGAGATGGAGATTCCACAACCTCCCTAGGCAATTTATTCCAGTGTTTAACCACCCTGACAGTTAGGAACTTTTTCCTAATGTCCAACCTAGACCTCCCTTGCTGCAGTTTAAACCCATTGCTTCTTGTTCTATCCTTAGAGGCTAAGGTGAACAAGTTTTCTCCCTCCTCCTTATGACACCCTTTTAAACACCTGAAAACTGCTATCATGTCCCCTCTCAGTCTTCTCTTTTCCAAACTAAACAAACCCAATTCTTTCAGCCTTCCTTCATAGGTCATGTTCTCAAGACCTTTAATCATTTAATGCCATCTTTGCGTGACCCGCCGCCCTGACCTACACGGTGTACACTTCGGCCTTAGCTGAGAATCTGGCCCAAACTATTTACAAGGATTATTATTGTGTTACTTAACTGCTGTTTAACTTGCCAGAATCTTCTGAAGAGTATAATGAGAGGGTGAAGTTACCCTTCAATTCAGTCTCACCAGCATTCTGCTGATCCTATGGAATGTGTTCCGTTCAGGAGCTCATCAGGTCTTTGTCATGTGAGGCTGAACTGACGGGAGTTCTCGTCCGACTGTTTGCTCAGTAACATTGACTGTCAGGATATTAAGCACTTACACAGACTCTGAGTGTCCAATCGTTGATCTAAAATTACAAAATCACATCCATTTCAGCCAGCTCAGTTTGGACTATATCGAGTGCATGTATCTTTTTTTCCAGAGTAGTAGTAGTACTAATTATTTGTGTGACGGGTTCGGTCACAGAGACCCCCTTGGGACTGTCACCTGATGTGCTGAGACTACCTCTGAGCCTGTTTTGCCTGCCAGCTTGGGACTCCAGAACCCTGCCGTGTTGAGCCAGACACACCGGCCAGCCGCAAACACAGGTCTGGTCCACGCCCCCAAAGCTGCAGACTTTAGCGAAAAGCTCAGCGGGTCACCTATCTCCAGCACCCAGACACCCAGTTCCCAATGGGGATCCAAACCCCAAATAAACCTGTTTTACTCTGTATAAAGCTTATACAGGATAAATTCATAAATTGTCCACCCTCTATAACACTGATAGAGAGATATGCACAGCTGTTTGTTCCCCCAGGAATTAATCACTTACTCTGGGTTAATTAATTAACAAAAGTGAGTTTATTAAGTATAAAAAGTAGGATTTAAATGGTTTCAAGTAATAACAGACAGAACAAAGTAAGTTACCAAGCAACATAAAACAAAACACGCAAGTCTAAGCCTAATACATTAAGAAACTGAATACAGGTAAATCTCACGCTCAGAGATGTTCCAATAAGCTTCTTTGACAGACTAGAATTCTTCCTAGTCTGGGCCCAATTCTGTCCCCTGGTACAGTCCTTGTTAGTTCCAGCTCAGATGGTAGCTAGGGGATTTCTCATGACTGGCAGCCCTCTTTGTTCTGTTCCACCCCCTTATATATCTTTGGCACAAGGCGGGAATCCTTTGTCTCTCTCTGGGTTCCCACCCCTCCTTCTAAATGGAAAAGCACCAGGTTAAAGATGGATTCTGTGAGACTTCATTACCCACTCGCTGGCACACAGGTATACAGGAAGGCTTACAAGTAAACGAAGCCATTTACAACCAATTGTCCTAGTTAATGGGAGCCATCAAGATTCCAAACCACCACTAATGGCCCCCACTTTTCATAATTACAATAGGCCCTCAGAGTTACAGTTCATATTCCTAGTTTCAGATACAAGAATGATACATACATACAAATAGGATGACCACACTCAGTAGATTATAAGCTTTGTAATGATCCCTTACAAGAGTCCTTTTGCATAAAGCATATTCCAATTACATCATATCCAGACTTATAAACATATTTTTATAAAACATATGGAGTGCAATGTCACAATTTGCATTATGGTGTCAGAGATTGGGGCCCCACTATGCTAGGTACTGTACAAACTCATAGTATGATATACCTCCTGCTCTGAAGAGTCCATCGTCTAAACAGGGTGGGAACACCTGCTTACAACTCTTATGCCTGTAATGGCAAGCCTACCAAATTTAGTTCAGTAACATTTGAGGATTTATGAATTAATGGAATTGGAACAACCAACTATTTGCATTTTAAATAGCCAGCTTCTCCGCAGGTATAAATCCGGGTAGACTCACTGGCATCACTAGAGGGTGCTTATTTGCACCAGTTGAGAATCTGGCACATAGCTTCTACAGAGATTGGGAGAGGACAGTGTATTGGACATTTATAATATGAAAAATAACAGTAATAAACAATGGGCATAGAGCTTGCGTGGCATTTAATACGTGCACTATTTTTAAAAATTGTAATATTAAATATTCCACTAAAGTATAGATCATTCTATTCCACATCAAACGTTGCAGATTTTTTTTAACCACTTCTGATGCAGTCCCTTGAAACTTAAAAATATTTTAAGAATTGCATGTGGGGAAATTTGAATCTTCAAAGGACATTTTTTTTCAAGTGGTGTAGAGAGCCTAGAGTGAGAAAACAAAGTGCTTTCATATATATTGAAATAGGCGCATCAAAACCAGTTAAGCTGTCAGAATTAAATCAGCAAAAATCTTAGCTTATGAAGACAAAGATGAAATGTAATTTTATTTCTGTCCAGAAAACCAAATACCAAGAATCTTTAAACCAAATCTAAAGATGAATGAAACCCAGCAAAAATGTTCTTGATATGGAAATAAAAGAATATAGAAATAGCTGAGCTAGTTTCTCCCCCAAGTTACTTTTGTGGGACTTCATTGAAGGCAGTGGTATTGCACAGCAATAACTTGTCAAAATTTCAAAAATTAAAAGTAATCATTTCCTTAGGTTTATATCAACTGTAATCTCCTATTGATGATAATAATTAATATTCTATTTAATTCTAACCTACTGCATGCAAATGATTGCTTTCACCTGGATTCCAGATTAGTGTAGAGCAAATATAGCAACCCCCCACCCCCAAAACAACAACAACAACAACAAAAATCAATATGCTTGTGAATCAAACTTTCCGATTGGAAACATTGGGTGAGTGAGTTTTTATGCACAATGATGAGCGTGGGAAGGCAAAAATGTCATGAATAGATAGTGTGAGTATTTGCTGTGAATGCAAATGTGACCTTAATAGCCAAGCCCCTCAATGCCAGCTGCCAGAGGGCCCATCATTCTGTAACTCATATTAGGCCGGATACACTCAGTGTCCCCAACACGCTGTTGTCATAAGTATCTAAAAGGTGTCATGTAAGGTATCATATGTAAAGTGGTGACACACTGGTCTTGAAAATCATTGTGTGATTTATGTATGGGTTATGTACAAAGAGTTGTGTGTGTGTTGGAAATATGTTCTTAAAATGTGTTTGGGAGGCAGTACATACACCATGCCTGACAAAGGAATGTGGATTTATCTGTCTTGAGTACAGGTAGAGGACAATGAAAGTACATTTATGTCGAAGGTAAACAAAGCCATCAAACTAATAAGTGGCAGAGGAGACAACTTAGTAAGCATTCTGGGGGACAGAATTTGTATGCCAGGACACCTTCCTGGCTCTTGTGGCAGAGACAATGGACTTTGGGTATTATAAGGGGAGTGTGATAGGGTGTACCAGGCCCTTTGAGGCCCCCTGCTGGAGGGCTTGCAGTCCTACCACACCCCATCCCACAAAAGGAGCAGTGAAGGTGGGTCCTCCAGGCCTGCCTAGAAAGTCTGCAGGGAAGGAGCCAATCAGAGTTCAGCAGGCTCAGTTAAAAGGAGCTGCAGGGCTTGAGCAGTTCAGTGGCCGGCTGGGACCAGAAGGGTGAGGAAGAACTGGAAGGCTGTGAGACTCTCCAGGTGAGGAGGCCTGGGAGAGACCCTGTTCTGCCACTGGCATGGTGGCCCAAGCCCTGAGAAGGAGATAAGACTTGTTTAAAGGCCCAGGTAAAGGGCAGGACTTGAAGCATCTCCAGGGGGAAAGCCCTGGGGGCACTGTTCTATACCAGGGCAGACACGGATTTAAAGCTATCCCAGAAGGAGCTGAGAATTGAGCCCAGAAACAAGGCTGCAGATACCAACCAGGGCACAGTGACAGCCCCTGTTGGACTTTTGTTACCCTGGAAGGGGTTTGTTTCTTTGTGCATATTGACTGTGTGTGACTTGGCCAGCAGGCTGGGCCACTGAAGACCCAACTGATGAAGTTAACAGCTGACGAGGGCATTGGGAGCAGAGTGAGAGAGAGTGCAGGTTCGCACCCAGCCGACAGGAGGCGCTCACGAGAGGTGAGTGCACACCGTCACAGGGAACAAAAAGACATTTTAGTGATCCATCACTTAAGGGACAAAAAGAGGCCAGAGCTCTTGGGATCTGTGAAAGGTGGATCCTACAACCATGTGGGTGGAAACTGACTATAGATGAGAATTTGCCTGAAAGCGAGACTGTAATCTGTTAAGTGGATTACACTGGAAAACTTTTTTTATTTTTGTTTTGTTTGTAACCATACCTGCCTCTCCTTTTGCTTAGTATCACTATCTATCTATCTATCATCTATCTATCTAATCTCACTTGATATATCATCTTTGTTTAATAAACTTATTCTTAGTTTTACTAATAACCATCTCGATGCTGTTATACTGAAGTAAAGTGTGCAATTTTAGCTAACCGACAGGTTGGTGTGTGCTCTTTCTCTTTGAAGCAGCAAATTTAATTTCTGTGAGTTCAGTGAGAGGGACTGGACACTACAGAGAGAGATCTCTGGGGAACTTGGAATTCACTGATTGTTGTTTGCAAGGCAAGGTTAAGACTGGCAGAGTCTCGAGGAGATTGCCATTGAGGAGGGCAGACTGGTGTGGCAGGGAGCTGACACACGATCCGATCTCCAGCAATGCTCACTCTTGCTGAGGCAAAGGGATGACACAGTGACTCACCATTCTGGGTGTCCTGAGCAGTGCATCACAGTAAATACTCTCCAAATCACTGAAAATCTTTTTGTTAGTCATGCAGTAGGTGTCTGAACAGTTACAAATGATCATGGATAATTTGGAGATAGAAAAAGGGACTCTTCTCGTTTATGAAGAGTAGGTCATTGGCCCAACCAGAGGGACAGAAATGCTCCCATGAATCTTACCTGGCCAGTCATGCAGAACAAAATTAATATTCGATGTGACCATTTCCTGGGTGAAGATTTGTTTGCAGAAATTATCTGTTGAACGAGTTTGCATGACAAACACATGTGCAAAAACTGCAGCTCATTCATGACCAGGAAAGGGGGAGGCTCAGTTCTGTAGAATAAACAATAGAACCAGGTCTGTCCTAGGGCTGGTTAAACATTTGGGATGGGATTTTCAGTAGGGCTCTCAGCCTAACCCTGTTCCCATTGACGCTAATGAGAAAGCTGACTTCAATGGGAGCAGAGTTAAGCTGAGTTCATCTGGAAAAACCTCACCCTTGAGTTTTAACTAGGGATTCTCAAAGTTGGCTTCATTAGAATATATTCGAGTATCATTTGAGATTTTTATTAAGAGGCACATTGTATAGCCCAACACTAGAGTTTCTTGCCCTTAGGTCTCCATAAGGGGATTTAGGAGGGACTAAGCCTCCCCCTATGTAGCCCACATTAGGGCCAGACACTGTTTCAGCCTTGACACTGGGAGTGCAGGGACTGTGTCTTAGATAATTCTTCCACCAGAACAACTGGGTGGAGGGAAGGTGGGGCAGGGCCATAACCAGGGTGGGGTGAGCAGGGCAGCCGCCCAGGGTGCAAAGCTCTCGGGACAGAAAAATGGCAGCCAGACAGGGATCAGCTCCAGGGGCCATCACCGGCCAGTGCTGGGCTCCTTCAGGGGAGAGGCAAGGGTGCATTTGGGGCACAGCTCGGAGCCGTGCTGCCCGCCTTGCCCAGCTCGGGGATCAGGGCAGGGATGGCTGCCAGGCAGCCAGCCAGTGTGTACCCTGGCTCCCACAGCACAGAGAGCCAGGGGTTTGAGCAGGCTGGCCAGTTCCCGCCAGCTTCTAATCTGCTGGCTCCCTACAGTTTGAAAACTTCTGTGCTAAGTGGAAGGCAGAAACTTGTGGGGGGGCACACATCACCTCTAGGGGGTGCAAATATGCTTGCTCATCCTGGGTGCTAAAATGCCTAGTTATGGCTCTAAGGTGGGGGATAGATGCAGTCATCACACCATCTAAGTGATTACCAGAGCTGGCTGGCCATGTGTTTTGTGCGGGGGTGTGATGTTCTGCAGCACTGAGATATATTTATAGTGAAAACAAGAATACGTTTATTATGAAAAACCAGAGATTCAAGTAATATTATTGGAATCAGATGGTTACATAAAATAAAATCATAACATGCTTTCTAGAGAGTAAACTTAACTAACAGGTTAAGCTTCTATCTAAAGACATTTATCTCACCTAAAGTTCTCTTCAGCGTTTTCAACCAAGCCTGGTTAAGACCCCTTTTTCATGAAGCAAAATCACTGTCCTTTTTACTTCCTCAGTTTAAGAGTGCCCAGGTGTCTTCTCTGCCCCCAAATATAGTCAAAGAAACCTTTGAAATGTACCTCAAGATAAGGTTCTCTTCCCCCTGCTGTTTTTCTCTTCCTGTTAGTTTCTTTCTGAAGTCCCCACAACCCTTCATTGATATTCAGCTCAGACTGGTGATGGGAGCCCCAATGTGAATGAGACAATACTCTGTTGACATGTAAACAGGTCGATGGATATACATCTCGTCTGACAGGAAACCTGTGTTTCACCCAGGGGCGGCTCTGTTTTTTGCCGCCCCAAGCATAGTAGTCAGGCGGGCTTCGGCAGCATGCCTGCGGGCGAATGGTCATGCGGATTACACAGCGTTTCTGCGGGTGATCTGTTGGTCCCGCGGCTTCGGCGTACTTGCTGCCGAATTGCCGGCGAAACCACGGGACCGGCGGACCTCCCGCAGGCACGCTGCCAAAGGCTGCCTGACTGCCGCCCTCACATCGACTGGCAGGCCGCCCCGCACGGCTTGCCGCCCAAGGCATGCGCTTACTGCACTGGTGCCTGGAGCTGCCCCTGGTTTCACCTTTGCTGGTGAGTAATCCCCCAGACAAAGACTTTAAGAACATATTTTCAGTGTATATACTTAACTCCTTACACAGTATCTGTACAATACTTGATGACCAGTGTGACATGGGCTTTCATGCACAATGTGATCTAGAATGTACACGAAGGCCAAAGGTGTAAGTGGGTTCAGAAAAGAATTAGATGAGTTTGTGGAGGATCGCTCCATCAATGGCTATTAGTCAAGATGCCCAGGGATGCAACTGGGAATCCCTAGCCTCTGACTGCTAGAAGCTGGGGCTGGCCAACAGGGGACGGATCACTCAATAACTGCCCTGTTCTGTTTATTCCCTCTGAAGCACCTGGCACCAGCCATTGTCAGCAGACAAGTATCCGGGGGTAGCTGTGTTAGTCTGCATCCACAAAAACAACAAGGGGTCCAGTGGCACCTTAAAGAGTAACAGATTTATTTGGCTTCAGAGTAGCAGCCGTGTTAGTCTGTATCTGCAAAAAGAACAGGAGTACTTGTGGCACCTTAGAGACTAACAAATTTATTAGAGCATAAGCTTTCGTGGACTACAGCCCACTTCTTCGGATGCAGTGGGCTGTAGTCCACGAAAGCTTATGCTCTAATAAATTTGTTAGTCTCTAAGGTGCCACAAGTACTCCTGTTCTTTTTGCAGATACAGACTAACACGGCTGCTACTCTGAAGCCAAATA
>NC_048303.1:123266289-123316040 GCF_013100865.1 Trachemys scripta elegans
AGATTTATTTGGGCATAAGCTTTCGTGGGTAAAAACCCTCACTTCTTCAGATGCATGGAGTAGTTAGGTGTTTTTTACCCATGAAAGCTTATGCCCAAATAAATCTGTTACTCTTTAAGGTGACACCGGACCCCTTGTTTTTTGTCAGCAGACAGGATACTGGGCTAGATGGATCATTGGGCTGATCCACTATGGTCATTCTTATGTTCATGCCAGTCCCGAGAGATCTCTGTAACCCCTCTGCACCTTCTTGCCAGTTGGCATTAAGAGGGTCTTGGGTCACAGGAGAGATGACTATGTTATTGTTCTCCTCACCCCTTCAAAGGATTTACCAATGTAGCATGTATTAAATGTATTGTTCCTCATGCTCCCCTGAGTCAGTGCACTTCTATGAGCTCTGTGCTAGAAGTACGACCTAGCACTAAATATATAAATATGTTTGCTTCTGTAGTAAGCGTTAATATTTTCTCATGCCGCTCTGCAGTGCAGTCCACTTTTGTTCTGCATTTGGGGGCCTTTGTCTTCATTCAGGAGTCTTATTCTATAGCACCCGCTTCTGATTCCCATTTTGACTGCATTAGAAGCTCAATTGGGTAATAATACATTCTTATATTTTTATACAAAAATATTTCGTCCAGTTCAGACTAATGTATGTTGCCCCGGCTGCCTGATTCACTGCTGTGAGGCCATCTATAGTTCTAATATGCAGCCAGGTATTTTAGAAAAGAGGTTCTGAAATAGACTAATGCACATGCCATAAGGTGGACTGTGGTGATTAATGTGAATGGCAGACTATTCTGAAACAGTTTCCTGAAAATTGCAGCTAAACCTCGAGCTCTGTGGCTAAATACAGTGGCACTTTGTGTTTCACACCCTCTACATTTTTTGACTGACCTCCAGCCTTCAATGAAGAATGCGTAAAAAAAAAAAAAAAAAAATTGCCCAGGAAAGGCAAATGTGTAAAGAAAGGGAACGTTGCCTAAGAGACCCGAGGACTAGGAATCTGGGTAGAAGTGAATGAATCCTGAATTGAAGGTGTATGATTCATGTCAGCTTCACCAGCCACACCTTTCAGGGACTGGCAATGGGCCAAAATCTGCAGGTGCACTTGACAATTCAGACACCCCAGGACAACCCCCTACCCTTCTTCCAGCTATCCCTCTTTCCTCAGCTCCTCAACATCCCTGTCCTCTCACTGGATCCAAATGCTGTTAGCTCCAAGTTCTTTCCAGAGGATGCTGGGATGCTGCTTTCTTTGGGAGAGTCTTCATGAAATGCCAGATAGTGGTCATTGCCCTTTGTCACTTTGCTTTTAAACATGGTTCTCATTTGCAGCCATTAGGTGTTTCCTATGCAGCTCAGAGATTGGTAGGCCTGACCACAACATCCCTTGAGAGAGGGCCCCTTAGTCCTTTCACCTGAGAATCCCAAGGAAGGTCAGCTGCCATTCCCTTCCCTTCCAAGCCTCGCCTAGAGGATGAAGGCTGGTGGAACCCTTCAGGGTCGTCTGTGTGAAATCCCATAAATAATAGTCCAAAACCAGATCTATTAGGGGTAGAGAGAAATTCTATTAATATGCAAGAATGGGCTGCCTAGCTGTGATAAATGAAGGGGGGTAGGTCCCTGTTATGGACCCCCAGCCAGCCAGTAGCTATAAAATCCCTCTTAATAGCTGTTCTCTAATTGCTCCACCTGTAAAGGATTAAAAAGTTGGACTGCTACGCATAGGCAAAAGGAATTGAGTGGGCACTTGACCAAAAGAGCCAATGGGAAGGCTAGAACTTTTTAAAATTGAAACAAGACTCCCCTTTTGTCTGTCTGTTGTTGTTCTTGGGGAGAGGTAGACAAACAGCAACTATGCTGTAAGAAGCTTGGGGCCAGGTATGAAAAATCATTGGTATTATACCTAGAAACTATTCATTTGAAACCCTAGATATGTAAGTAGATCAGGATATGTCTAGGAATATGCAATTAGGTTTGTCTTTATGGCTTGTGGACTCCTCTGTGCTAACCCCAGATGTCTTTTGTTTTGCTTGCAGTGTTTAAGCTGGACCTCAAGAAAGCTATTCTTGATGCTTAATTCTTGTATTTGCTCTTTTAAATCTGGCAATAGCCTGAGTTTTTAGATGTATTTTCTTTCTTTCTTTTTTAATAAAATTTACGGTTTTGAAAAGTGACTTAGGCTCCCAAGTCATTCAGGAGCTTTTGAAAAATGTCTGCCTCATCTAGAATGCCGTGGCCAACATTTTCCAAACGTTTAGAAAGCTCTGTTTGAAAATTTTGGCCTGTTTATTGGCCTCTGCACCACAAGGAATAGAACATTTTACTGAGACTGGTTGTAGACCAGCAGCAACAGACAGAAATCACCTTCAGTTTATTTAGGATGAAATCAGCTTTATTTTAGTTGTAAAGGAGAAGACTTTGAAGTGGCTTTAAAAAAAAGATTGTGATTGGAACTGGTAAAGGGTGCAAAACCTATAGGAAATGATCTAATAGTTAAGAAACTGGGCTGCAAGAGAGGTGTCAAGCAATGATGTAGCATGACAAACCCCCAGTCATGGCCCTGGAGCACTGGGCACATTTGGTTTGCTAAATAATGGACCTGACATCAGTTCCTGAGGTCTCTTGTTTAGTAGCCTTAGCTTATTAAAAAATATTCCCACAGTCTGGATGGGCATTTTTGGAACTTGGGATGAAAAAAATGAATTCAAACAGAACAAAAAACGGGCCTAATTGGGCTCTGCCTTGCCCCTTGTGATGTCATTTCCGACTCATAATGGTTGCATTTTATATCCGCTATGCACTAGTGTAAGTTAACTACACCATGTACAAGGAAGTGGAGAATCCAACTTGTATCAATGTAGCATTCCACTCACCGATTCTACGTGTGACTAGTGGCATTGCGTGTTGTATCATTTAGACTGACACCAGCCCATTAGTTAAATGTCACATTGGTAGCAGTGAATATTTCTACGTTTTATTTTAAATGCGTGAATGATTTAGACATTGTTCTCTGTCACTTTTTTCGGGAGGATTACCTTTGTTTTCCTTGTAATAAAAACAAAACACCCAACCCATTGTTTTCATCAATAGACTAACAGAAAGAACTAGAATTATTCATTCAGGAAGCATAATAAAACTGGGACAGCATTTGAGGCATTAATAATTTATCTTATGGGATTTTCTACTTTTTTGCATGCTCCTGGATGACTCAATGGATTTTTTTTACTTCATTTTACTTTCATATGATTCTATAAGCAAGTTGGTAATGCTGAGAACTGGAGACGTGATTTAAAATGCGGTTATGGTATGTAAAGAAAAGATTGCTCTCTCTTTGGACTAAGCTAAGTTCTCCACTCATTCTCTTAGTGCAGGGAATCTGTATAAACATCTTGAGGTCTTTAAACCATGATTCAATAACTCAGACATAGGTTAGGGGTTTGTTACAGGAGTGGGTGGGTGAGATTCTGTGGCCTGCGTTGTGCAGGAGGTCGGACTGGTTCCTTCTGACCTTAAAGTCTATGAGTCTAAGTGATTTCTATTCTATGTTTGCAAACCTCAGTATGCAGCTCCATCATCAACCATGTGTTTCATGGACGCTCAGTCTAACTGGCCCAGAAACGGAGACTTCTGCTTTTTTAAATTTTTTTCCTACACAGCCTTTTGTTTTGACACATTTCTGCTGAAAGAGGGATACAAAACACTCCTGCTATAGTTCGAGGGTGTGTTTGCTTTGGAGTATTACCCCTTTTGCTATGTCCTAACCTCAGCCAGTGTCTTATGTAGTCTTTTTGAAATTAGCAGAAAACAATGTAACCGCTCTTCACGAGCATATCTATGAATGTCACGGCTACGGGCCCAACCTGCAAATGTAACATGGGCATTACCGAGTAATGAATTAGTGTCTCATAGGTTTGGCTCTTTGTCTACCAAAGTTTGAGCTAACACAAAATACAATTCAGTACTGACTTCTTTAGTGGTTGTACAGTAACTCAGATTTCACTTGCTGAATATGGTACAAGTTATCCGATGTGTGCACTTGCTTGGTCAGGTTATGAGCCCACTCCCTGTGGAAATATTCCTATTTACTTCAATGGGAGTTGGGTAGGGCCCATGACATTTATGATGATGCTTGATTCTTAGCATTACTGAATGTGTAGGAATGAAGGTACAACCTGCCTGGGCTAATAGTAGGATCACACCAAAGGCCACTGAAAAGTACATAGTACTTTTGTGATGAGAGAGAGAGAGAGTCCCACTATGAGACCTCAGTGAAAGGACTATTACTTGGAGCAATAACTGATCAAGTTTGTGTGTATTCTTACAGTAACATTCAGATACATTTGGTGCATTGTGGGTAGAGAGACCTGAGCAGTGAATTTGAATCTGGATGTGCCTCTACTTGGGTCTGGGATTTTTAATCAAAAATTTGTTCATAGAAAAGTTGTGAATAAGAAAAATGGCTAATTTGTTAAAGTCATTTGCTGCAGACAATATCCAGCTCTTGTGTACAGTCTCAAGTGGCCGAAGGATATCTGATTGCTCTGTTTATCCTTTGTTGTGATACTTTTCACATGAGAATCACTTTTAATGAGATCTTCCACTTTATTCCTATGAAATGTGGTGGCTTTTTTTTTTTTTTTTTTATAAAATGCAACCTCCTGGAGATCTAAAATGCTGGACCATTTCTACTGGTCCTGTTCTATCTTTCTCTCTCTCTCTCACACACACACACACACACACACACACACACACACTTACGAAACCCATTTGCCTGTGCACATTTAATGTTTAATAATATTGCATATTGTACCGGGACATATAGAGTTGAAGACATAGGAATATTATCTTTAGTTATTTTGCTAATTTTATTATCCCACAATTGCTTCAATCCTGTGTCTGTTATCTGCTATTTTCTTTGAGTAATTCCAACATAAATTATCTCTTTAACCTAGTCTGTGCAGATGTAGTAGGGTATAATTGATTCAATACATAACATTAAACTGCATCAGTTTAAAGCTCACAGCCCTGGTATCCACATAATTGCTCTCACAATATTTGATACATCTGTCATCTGAGAATCCAGGTATTTTCCCATCTTAAATAACACCTGGATACTGCTCCCATTTCCAACTGACTTCTAACAGGGCTGTATTGGGTCCTAGAAAGTGGGTTCGGAATCAAAGCCCATGAAGGTCAACTGTGAGGTAGACCTACTGAGGCAGCTATCTCAATTTTTCCAACAATTCATTAATTCTGTAGGCCGTTGTCCTGGGCACGTGAACTCATGCACCAAGATTTTGTACATCCATTGCTGGAACTTTAGTTGCTGCTCCAGTCATCTTTTCTTGACCCACAAGTCTTGCCTCTTTTTAACTCCTTTCTGTATTTATTTGTGCAAAACTATGAGCTGCCCATTCAACGATTTTACGGAATTAACCCATATATTGTATATGGACTCAAGTCTCTTTTGAGGTTGCAGGTTTGCTTTTATGGTCTAATTATTTCATATTTCTCATATATAGGTTATATTATAATGAAATTCTCCTCTCTAGCTAATAGCGATTCACAAGATTTAAATAAATATTCTCCTTCATGTACAGCATTAATATAAATAGTGATATTCCCCTTAGGGTGTACTACCTTGCAGCTGTAAAGAATTTATTTGGGTCATATTAAATGTTATTGAACTCAATTTTAAAATTGGCAGTTTAAACTTTCTTTTGTTTATACCAGTATATAGTTCTCATTAGTTTTTTTCAAAACTTTGTCACAAAAATGTTGAACATTTTCTTTTCCTATTTGCAGGGAAGGTTTTTGGCCTGCCCACTGGCAATGTCTGGAAGCAATAAATACATTGTGGTGATGAAATAAGGCCCCTTCATCTGACTGGGATGGCAATTTAACACCAGCTTTAAAAAATCTGATCTTTTGCCTGGTTTAAATGAAAACGTTTTAAAGGCCTATTGTATAATTGCTTGTTCAGGTGCAAATGCGAAAATCCACTGTTCCCAGATCTGACAAATACATAGATATTTTTATGTAGACGTTCCTTATTTCTTAAAAGGACTTCATTGAAATTCAGTCCATTGTGTCTACCTTGTTCCCTTTAGTCCATCAAATTTGTAACTGCCAGAGATAAAACTGACCTAAAATGAATGCAAATGCTTGCTGATTATGAGTTCTACCCAGCAGATACATAGACCTTCCAAAGTGCTTGAGCCCCGTGATGATGGATGCACAGCAGGGTGGCTGCCTAAGGCCCCTAAAATGACAACACATCTATGTGTGAGATGTAAATGAGCTGTGTGGGGGTTGAACTACTCACCTCAACAAGTTTATCATTTCCCAGGACTCTGTGAACCTTTCCCATTGCTCCCTCACCAAGGATGCACAACCCGCAGGAGCTGGTACAGCCGAGGGCTGTAATAGTAGCATCCCTCAGAGATTGCCCAGTGCAAGGTGAGACATATGTCCTGGACAGTCTGTTTAAAAACCATTACATAATTTCCTGGTTCTGGGAGTAGAGGGCTTTTCCCAGACTACCTCCAGATACTAGTACAATGGACGGAAGGCTTCCCATTGCTGTTTTATTAAGACAACCTCTGACAACCATAAGGAACAGTTCCCTTGTTCCCATCACAATTATCCCGAGGTAAAGCAGTACTATGAAATCTTTGGCCAAATAAGCCTTCTCTTCTCTGCAGCCAAATATGCCACCCTTACCGTGAGTAGTCCTTCACTCCTCAACTTCTTCCATTTGTTACGATCTGGGAGTAAGATGCTACTCACAACCGCAGTAAGGATGGCAAAACCTTCCTCTTCCTAGGTAAAGGTAAGGCTTTGTTGAAGTGTGTCGCATGTGTTTCATGAGGACAGGATGACAATCTAGAACACGAAAGTATCCTTTCTCATCCTGTCAGTAACAAAGGCACATTGGGGCTTTTGACCAGGAAACTTCAATTTCAGGTCTGTGATCTCTTGAAAAGTCCTTCCTGTTGGCCTGACATTTATTCAGTCAGGGAAGTCCACCTGAAGGATAGTAGAACTATGTTGTAGGATTAGCTGAATATGCTTCACAGCAGGAGAGTGGTAGCTGACCAATCTTATAAACTCAAATTGGGTTTGCAGCAGTATTGCCAAGCCTAGATGCTCAGAAATCGTGACGCAGCTCCCCATCATTAATGAGATTGGCTTAAAATATCACAGGGTTTAAAAAATCCTCATGTTTTTCAACTGCCTTTTGATTTTTCTCACCTTTTGGGAGCAATCCCTCACCCCCAATCTGTGTGTGATCACTTCAGGGTCAAAAGGCCTCTGCGTGCTCAGCTGGGCTCATTTCAAATGGAAGGTTCTTTCCATTCACCTGCTAATAAAAATGACTGTTTACTTCTGTGAATCTTTCCCCCCGCCACATGTGACATGAGCAGCATTGCCAATCCTCGAGATATTTTCAGAGTTAACAAGTAATGAGGGGTTCCCCTCCCCTTGGCGAGGGAAGGAAATCACGGGTCCGTGAGTCAGGCATTAGTATAGTTATGATTCAGAGGAACACGGCCTTCTAAGGTTCTAGCGTGTGTAACTGAAGCAGAAAACACAAGCAGGTTTTTGTTGTTGTACTGTCATTTTTACATAGATTTATGCTTCTAACATCTCTTACAAAAGGCTTGAACGCCACATAGAGCGTGATCGATTTTTTCCCCCCCCCCCCATCCACTATCACCACCAGCTCTCTGAGAAGTGAGGAGAGATGATTAAAGTCAAAAACTTAAAAGTAACGACTTTGATATTTGTTTAAATTATGCCCCACTTCTAAGCAACTGGTATGACTGACACAAGAGCCATTTGATCACAGAGTAGCTTTCCTTCCTACTAAAGGCTGTTGTTCAGAAATATCGTATCTGTTTAACCAAAACAAACAGCTCTTAATATGAGACCCTGAGGACATATTTCCAGGCAGTGTATATATAAGGGTGTGCTGTGCAACCAAAATCTACGGGTGGGAACATCTTCCCCAGACTGGCATGTAGAGTGGACCATCTGTTCATGGATCTCCCCCTCCTTAAACCCTGTGGAGGGAACATGGTGGGACATGGATCAGTGTGGAGGTAGGAGCCAGAGGTCAGGAGAGCAAGAGGAGATTCACGTTATCCCTCTTCTGGCCTTGCAGAAGTTAGGTGGAAAAGATCATCTAGCCTGGGGCTGTACTGTGTCAGAAATGGGATGAAATTCCACGGGACAGAATGCAAGGTCATGCACATAGGGTCTAATAATAATGAATTCTGCTATAAGCTGCGAGCTCATCCGTTAGAAGAGACAGAGGAGGAGAGGGGCCTGCATGTGGGGGTTGGTCACAGGATGGCTATGACCAACAATGTGATGTGGCTATGAAACAGGCAAATACGATCCTAGGGTGTATCAGGTGAGGCACTTCCAGTAGAGAGCGAGAAGTATTAATGCCATTGTTCAAGGCAACTGGTAAGGTCTCATCTGGAAAACTGTGTACAATCCTGGTAATCCATCTTCGGGGAAGAAGAATTTAAACTGGAAGGGGTGCAGAGAAGAGCTACTGGGATGATCAGGGGGAATGGAGAGTCTGTTTTATGAGAGGAGACTGGAAGAGCTTGGCTTGTTTAGCCTAGCGAAAAGAAGGCTAAGTGAGGGGTGATTGCTCTCTATAACTACATTAGGGGGATGAATACCCGAGAGGGTGAAGAGCTATTTAAAATAAAAGACAATTTTGGTACAAAAACAGATGGCACAAGTATAAACTGGTCAGGAACAAATTCAGGCTAGAAATTTGAAGACAGTTTCTAACCATCAGAGGAGTGAGGTTCTGGTACGACCTCCCAATAGGAGTTGTGGAGGCAAACAACTCTTAGTTTGAAGAGCGAGCTGGACACAATTATGCATGTCATTGTATGATGGGGTTGCTTGTGATGGTGAGGGGCAGGGCTCAGCAGCTCTGGGGCTCCCTTCTGGTTTAAGTTCCTAAAAGCTCATGTTTGAGCTTCAGCCAGCCACCTGCAAGAGTCAGAAAGATTCCTTCCTCCCCCTCACTCCCCCAGTGTATTCCGTTTTGTTTTGGTTTATCTCCTTTGTCTGAAGCATCAGGGATGTCTGTGGCTGGAGATGGGACACTGGGCAGGGTGTGACAGGGCTTGGAGGTGGCACCGAGCATTCTCTCTCTCTGGCTAGTTCTTGCTCAGGGTCGAACTGATCACCATGTGTAGGGTTGGGAAGGAATTTTCCCCAGGTCAGTGACCATGGAGGTTTTCACCTTCCTCTTCAGCATGTGGCTGTGGGTCACTTGCCAGGATTATCTGGCAATCTCTCAATCATTTCCCTGCCCTGGCAGGGGCCTTGGGCTCAAGTGCACCTTGGTCCTTCCTATTCCTGGCCTGCAGCCTAGTCTCCTGTGGGCTGGGATACTGTGGTCTCATTTTGGTTCTTGGGTTTAGTGTGCTGATGCGGGTGGCCTTTGCTATACAGGAGGCCAGACTGGGTGATCTGTTGGTCCCTTCTGGCTTTAAACCCTATGACTGTAGGGGGGAGGGATAGCTCAGTGGTTTGAGCATTGGCCTGCTAAACCCAGGCATGTGAATTCAATCCTTGAGGGGACCATTTAGGGAATTGGGGTAAAAATCTGTCTGCGGATTGGTTCCCCATTTGAGCAGGGGGTTGGACTAGATGACCTCCTGAGGTCCCTTCCAACCCTGATAGTCTATGATCTCTGTGGTGGGTGGAGCTCTCTCCCAACACTCCCTGGCTAGCAGGGAGCAGAGCCAGTACAGCAACACAGTGCCTCTGTGTCGTTGGTTCTAGTTTCCTGCAGCTCCTTGGGGATCTACTAGGCTTGGAGGCAGGGCCTGTGGTATATTCTGTGAGTGGGCAAACCCCAGCTCTGCAACAGAATGATCAGGAAAGGACTGCATCCAGGGTTTCACTGTGGGAGGCCATGAAAACAGCATTAACCAGGTGTAATCAAAAATAGTACATGAATGAATTTTTTTTGTTGACATGTCAGAGAAAATTTGCAGCATGTATAAATGAGTCCATTGTATAATTATGTATACAGCCAGATCTTTAGCTGGTGTGCATTGGCACAACCCCACTGATGCAAAAGAAGCTCTGCTGGTTTAAACCAGCTGAAGGTCTGGCCCATTGAATAGAGTCAACATTAACTTTATATTCATAGATTTTTTTTTTTCTAAAGCCGGAAAGGACCATTATAGTCCTCTACTCTGACTTCCTGCACAAAGTAGGCCATAAAACATCATTCACATAAATAATCTTTCATATTCAAGGTATCCCAAAGCATAAATCAATCCCGACCTTCCGCCTGCCTCAAACAAGACCCCACCCCAATGACTTAAGTGGCAAAGTATTCAGCGTACGCTTAGGATCGGAAATACCATATTATTTCATGTGTTGTCTATGCACTGATTTAACTGAATTGATTTAGAGACCAGTGTAATTACATCTGTGAAATCCCCTTGTGTGGACATGCTTAAACTGGTTTAAGAGTGCTTTAAATTGATTTTGGCTTTAGCTGGTAAGGAACTGATATAAAGCTCTTAAGTTAGTGAGTGTTTACATGAAAGGGCTGCATCAATTTAATCAAGTCAGTTTCTAAATCAGTATAGCTAAACTGGTGCTATTTTTGTGTGTGGACAAAACCTACAGTGGGCAAATGCTGCCTTGTGTGAGTTGTTGCCCAGAGAGTTGTTGCCTTTTGGGACAGAGAGGAGTCCAGCCCTATGACCAACTCGAACATTGAGATGTATCTTGTATCTAATTCTGATGGAACAGAGCCGGAACGAGTAAACTGAATACATGCCTGAGAGCAGTAGAGGCAGCTTAGAGAGGAGTCAGGTGGAGAAGAGAGGAGATGAACAAGATTTCATGATGTCTGCACTCCTTAGTAATGGACAATACAGGACTGCTCCTTTTCCAGATGGCCAGTGCTTTCTCAGCTAGTCACTTGCATTATGTGACCAAGCTGAGTTTTAAAGTCAAGTTGGCTTAGGCTATTTCCAATCTGAGTGCCGAACGTGTCGCTCTGTACATCATATAGACATCCTGGCACACACAAGTGGTATCCGCTACTAGTTAGTGCATGTGGCTCTGCCCCTGGTCTCTGAATGTATGTTGCCTTGGGCCAGAGATGCTACGGGAGCATCATGGCTGGCCAACCCTTTGAGGCAAGCTGGGCTCTGCCTTGCCCATGACGGAGCAGCTGTCCCTCAGTCTCACTGGTGAGCTGGCAGTAGACGAGCTAATTAGTGATCCCAGCTGGGTGTAATGGGGCTTAATTAGAAAGACAGGTCCCAGCTGTGGTGAAGTTGGGTGAGCGCTGCGTGTCAGTAGAGCTGGGAACTCAGGAGAGGAGGGAGGAGCCTGGAGAAAGGAACAAGGGGGGGTTTCCTGCTGGGAGGAGCCTGAGGAAGCCAGTCTGAGGCACCCACAGGGAACAGAGTAGGGCGTGCAGCAGGAGACTAGACCCACAGGGAGCAGCGTATGCTCCCTTGGGGAGCCCTAAGGTATGGCCCACAAGGATTGATCCCCAGAGGTAAACTACTGGAGTCCCAGGCAAAGGGAAGCAGTGAGGAACTCCTGCTGGGGAACAAGCGGTTTCAGGGAATCTCTGCAGGGGCAGGAAGCCGAGGATTTCGGTCAAGCCTGAGAGGGGCAGATGTGTCATGAGTTTGGACGTTGTTTGTGAACATAGAGTTGGCCCTTTTGTTACCCTAGAAGGGGAGTGAACTATCATGTGACTTGGCTAGAGGGCTGAGCCAGAGAAGACCTTGAGAGAAGGTTGGGAGAAGATGCTGACTCGGACTGGCTATTGCTGGGCCAAGAAAGTGGCAACTGGGGTGGGTGTGTGTGTGTGTGTGTGTGTGTGAGAGAGAGGTGAAGTCCCTTGCAATGCTGCATCCAGGCATGAGGGGGCGCCCTAGGGACAAGGATGTGTATTTACAGGGAGATAGTGTGCTGGTCCTTTTGAAAGAAGCTTGTTAGTGGTCCTCAGTGTATGATGAGTCCACTCAGTGAAGAAATCTGACAAAAATAATTTGTAGAATTAAAGAAAAACCCAGTTGAAAAACAAATTTAAGTTTGAGATTTTTAAAGTGTCATTAGAGACATACCTTCAAGTTATATTTTTAATTTTGTTTAAATTAGTTATATCTTCTGTCAGAGCCTGCCAGTCCCTAGAGAACTATCTTTCCCACAGGCTAGGATCTCATTAAAAAGTATCTTTTATTCTGTAAGAGACAAGTGGAGTTTTTATAATGAAAAAATTAATAAAATAAAGTGCAAAATTGCATAAGCAAAACACAAAACCTCATTATATATTTAAAAAAAAATTGCATTCTGCATTGCTAAGTGGCGGGATCAACATTTCTAAAGGATCTAAAAGCTTGTCTGAGTGTCCCAGCGACTGGGTATTAGAACTGCATTCTCTGAAATGTCATGTTAATTAACAACTTTCTTCCAGTAACTAACAGAATTAATTGTCGTACAGGATTTTTTAATGAACACGCGTTGTCTAGAAAAACTACACTAATTGTGAAGTAGGAGATTTTAGTGATAAAGGTTATTAAAGGTATTAAATTAAAGTTATTAAATTTCAAAAACTTGCCTCTTCCAGCAAAATGCAATTTGAGATTATAAAGTAGAATTTGTCAGGAAGATATTGAGGTCTGCGAGCTTATAAAATTCTGCATTTGTAGGAAACTTGAATGTACAGTGAATTTATCTAGAGTACATGTATCTTGAGTTACTCTTAATTTTAGCATTAGGCAAGATGTTTTCCAACAGCAATAGCTTGTGGTTTGGTGTTTTTTTAAATTTTTTAGTAGCTACACGCAGGGTTAGTTTTTTTTTTTTTTTTTTTTTTAACTCGGAATCTTGTCGTTTGTGATGGGATCCATTTGCTTGTAAATCAAGTGGACCCTACTTATGGAGGCAACATAATTGCCAAAAATGATTGGAAAGAAAATACAGAGAGTAAAATATGAATTGCCAGAATAGCATCTCCATGTACATCTAGATGTCGACATTAACTGATGGACCTAGCAACAACCGAGATCTTTCTTGTAGCTATTGAGTCGTTAGGCAGACGTTCCTTTCTCCTGGAGGTAAAGGTACTCTACCGCAGGGTCTTTCCTGCTTGCTAGCTTAAGGGAATACTGTCAACTTGAATTGTTCTGAAATGTTCTAATTTACAACTGGTTCCATTTGCTGATAGTGCACCTTTTAGATCGTGTGTCCTGAATTTTTAACCTTCCCACACCCAACAAAACAGCTCATGTAATGATATTTATCAAGAGCCCTGTTCAGCAAAACACAAGTTGACTAAGGCCCAACATTTTGATCGGTGTGGACAGACTGCTGCACCCACACAGATCTCCATGCAGGTTGAAGCCTCATTGATTATACACTGGTCTTATACACATGTAGTCCAGGGAAGTATGAACTTGGGCACAAGGAACTGGATTGGGATTCTGAAGATCTGGTTCAATTCCTGGCTCTGGCAGAAAGTTCCAATGTCTTCCTAACCAAGTCACTTAATGTCTCTGTGCCTCAGCTTCTCATTTGTAAAATGGGGATAAAACTGCTTCCTTTCTTCCATCCTTTGACTATTTAGATTATAGAGCCTTTAGGGAAGGGACTGACTTACTGTGTGGTGCAGTGACCTGGTCATAGTGCCTTTGCATGCTTCCATAATACAAATAATCACAAGGTAATTGAAGTCAGATGGGAGGATTGGGGACATTAATGGGAATCGTCAGCTGAAAACCACATTAAAATGGTCTTCTTGTCATCCACATTCGCCAGTGAGTTGTGTAGTATGGGCACAGCTCAGCAGAGCGTTATTAGCAACTCTGAGGATGAGAGTGGAAAAACATGTTACACAAAAGGGAACAGAAACCAAGCCAAATCCCCAATGAACTGTTCTTTTGCTGCTCGGTAAATAGCTATATTTTATTGCTGAGCATCAGTCTAAAACTTTCCGGGAGTTTTTGGTGGAGTGTGCTGGAAACACAGATTCGATGTGGCTCTTGTGGCCTCTTCAGCAGAAACATCTGGTACAGCTCTGATATGCACTTGTTCGCAAAGAAAAAGATCTCCAAATGCAGGTGCACATATTGCTGCAGTGAGAAGCTGCAGGAAGAAGGAATCTTTTCCCACCCCACCATTTTTCCAAGCATGAATCTTCATTCAAGTACTAGCTATTTCAGTATAAATTCTGGGACAATAATTCAGAAGCCTAATTTTCCATTTCAGCTGATAAACGGTCGGCGTGCTTCCATCAGCTGATTATGAGCCAGTACTAATTTCTCATGCAAGGTAATAACAAACACTCCCTCCCCACCTAGATTAGGGCCTTGGTTATATGGGAAAGTTGTGCCAGTTGTGCCTAAAGTGTGAATGTAAACTGAATTGGATCCAGTCACTCGGTTCAACTAAACTGCACTAAGCTACGCTTAAACTGAAGTAAGTGTGTCCACACAGGAGTCTGCACTGGTTTAACAACCAATTCAGTTGAAACGGGTGCAAACTGCCTGTGTAGACAAGTCCTAAGTAAACAAACCCACTTCCCTGTGGTGCGTTTTCAAAGCAGAGTTAAACACTGATCGTTTTGTCATACCCTCCTACTCCTCTACCTTGCGTGTTGTCTTCCTCCTCATCCTGCTTTTGTGTGGTCTAGATGCGGGAGAAGCTGCACCACCAATGCTAAAACTGTAGAGAGAAGTTTTAGAAGATTTAGGGCCTGGTCCTTAGGTGGCATAACTTGGCATTGATATCAGTGGAGCTCTGTTGATTTACACAAGCTGATGAACTGGTCCTCTCTGTCTGGATTAATTTGGGGGAGAGATTCCATGGTATATTCCTCTTTGGAAAACCTTATTTTCCATCAATCTGTTAGTCAGTGGCTTGGCATGTAATGACCATTCCGAGTTATTTAACTAAGTAAATAACTAGGACCTGATACACCATCATAAACCTGGAGTAATGAAGTAGTGAAACTCCACTGATTTCAATGGAGTTAACATTGGCGTTAAATTGAAATAACAATAGTGAATTGAGGATCTAATTCCTCATCCCTGTAGGAAGCAGCAGCATATAGCATAGCAGACAGTAGCTAAAAAATGCTATGGTTTTAGCCTATTTTAATAACGCAGAGTTTCAGTTAATATGTCACTTGGACTTTGCTACCAAGGTTTCATTTTTATAAACCTCCGTGCATATCTGTTTGTTCTGTGTTTGTACAGCACCTAGCCCAAAGGGGTCTTGGTCTGTGACCACGACCCCGAGGCACTATCTGGTAAGACAAGTATAAATAATAATAAATTGAAATAGGAGAAGCGGTCTTGCGACAGATTGTGCTGTAGCATAACAGGTTGCTTAAAGTGCAGTTCAACTCTGAAAACTACAGAAATTGCTTTGAGACAGACCCCCCCAGCAGTGACTTCCAGAGAAAATTTGCTTAATTAACAGCTACCATTTCCTGCCCCCCTCTCCCCCAACTTTCATCCTTGCAAATGCAGACCGGGATCTGAAAGTCAAGCTGTGTTCTTTCTGGCTCATGGATGATTTCACTAATAAAGATCCTGCCAGCTAAAATCCACCCATTCTTATGCCTGTGAATTTGCAATTACACCCACAGAGTTTGGCTGTGCAACTGGAACTTATTTAATAATCCTGTTGATGATGTGTGAACTGGATAGAATCCAGCTCTGTCTCCCATAGCTATTTTGGCTTGGCTAATAGGAGTAGAAGGTAGTAAAAACTTACTTCTGTCACTGAATTAATCTGCTACAACACTGAATACATGCACAGACGCATTCAGATCTTTGGAATAGAATGGCCGATTTTTTTTTTATTTTTTTTTTTACACGGTCATAACAGCCTTTCTTCTTTCCAAACAAGATTAGCAGAATCCGGAAAATGGTGACATTTGTATTGCCGTACTGCTGCTCCAAGAGGTTCTCAGTGGAGATCAGGTCTCCATTGTGTATAAACACACAAGTCCTTGCCCTGAAGAGCTTGTAGTCTAAGTAGACAAGACAGACCAAGGGGAAACATAAAGCAGAGAGAGATGGAGTGACTTGTTCAAGATCACCCAGTAGGTCAGTAGAAGAGCAGTGAATCCCAGTGCCCTAGTCAATGGACCATATGGCAAGGGAGTTGTAAAGAGCCTCTTAAATACATGTATACTGCTTCAGCTACATACTAGAGATTTGAATTTAGAAACCTCCTGACAAGCCCATAGTTGGGAGAGAGACAATACCTCACTTAGCAACTTTTTAATAAGACAGTATTTTCTGCTGCAGTGGTTAAAAATCTGAATACATTCTGCAGTTATTAAATCTGATGGTGAAGTGTCATGTGGCTGGGTTTGTAACATTCTAACGTTGCTAGAAAACACGGTGGTTGCTGGAACCAGGTAGAATGCATTCCCAGCAGGAATTAGCTCATGTTAGAAGCCACGTGATACATTCCCATTTGTCTGCTGATTGCTGTTTTCTCATTTCTGGTGCATTTATTCTGTTCCTCATGGGTTAGAGTAGGTGTTTCAAATAATAGCTGTGTTCTGAATTGTGTTCAATGTTTTATCAAACACGCTGTGAAAGCAAGGGTGACTTCTTGTAAGCGAGGTCTCCTTCCTGATAATTGGCCTGACACCTGTTGATCTGTGTGGCCCTTGATTCAGCCACCATAATTTCTGTCAATTAACAGGCAGCAGAACATACAACTGTGGTTTAATTAGGGAATGAGGGAACACAACACACTGAGTTTCTGAATCCTGCGATGCAGTTGTGATGTTCAAAAGGCATTTGTGTCCCTTGCCCCATAATGCAGTGTGGTCCTGGAAGGGGTCAGGTTCTCAGGGCTGGCTGAGGCAGTTGGTCGTGGCTTATTAAAAGCCATTGGCAAGGCATTCCCCCATTCGGTGGGTTTTATGATTAATAACTCATTGATAGAGAATAGGGTGCCAACCAAGATGAAATCTACCTAAGAGGTATATGTCCCCTCTTATTTGTCTCCTTCCAAAGGTAACAATCCCAATCTTTTCAATCTCTCTTTATATGAGAGTTTTCCAGGCCATCGATCAATCTCATCACTCTTTTCTGAACTCTCTCTATTTCTGCAATATCCTTTTGGACATACTATGGCCAGGACTATATGCAGCATTCAAGATGAGACCACACCAGTGACTTATATAAAGGTGTTATGTTTTAGTATTATTCACCATCCCCATTCCTTACGCATCCTAACACGGTTAGCTTTTTTTTGAATGCAGCTGCACATTGGCCAGAGGTCTCCATTGAACTGTCTACAGTGTTTCCCTGGTTCCTTTCTTGGGTTGATGCAGTTAATTTACAACCCCTGTAAAGTGCACCGGTAATTTAATGTTTCCCTTCCAGTGCACATTTGTTAGCCTTAAATTTCTTTTGCCATTCTGAGGCCTAGTCACTTAGCTTGTGCAGGTCTCTCATTGACCGTCTCCAACCTTCCTTCTGTAAGGAAGTGTTTGAGAAAGCTGGGGGGGGAGAGGGATGGGCATCCGGACAGCAAGGGATCTCATTAACCTCTTCCAGTCTGGTTTCAGCCCCTGACCTGGAGATGTGTGATAGAAGGTCTTCTCTGAGAGATGGATGGTAAGTGATAGTTGTGGATGATGAACTGGTGCACTGAATTGAGTATCATTGGGACAGATCCTCAGGCCTCAGAATGGTGTAAACTGGCATAGCTCCATGGAAGTTTATGTAGCCACACTGACTCGCACCAGCTGCAGATCTGGCTTCTTATTTATTTGTATCACAGCAGGGCCTGGAGGCCCAATTGAGATCCTGGTCCCATTATACTAGGTGCTATCCATACATGTAGACAGAAAAAAATGCCAACTTAGTTCAAACAACACTTTCCCCATAGAGAAATAGAAGTCTGGTCAGACAGTGTCAAGTCCAAGACTGGAGAAGTGGGAGAATTTTGTTCTTGATATGTAGAGCTGTAGAGAATGTATGCAGCTTGTCTAATCTTTGTCTCCTGTTATGTTAACAGCCTAGGCCCTGGTTCAGCAAAGAACTGTGCATAAGCCCCATGGTCTCCTAGCCGAGGACAGTGGGGCTGCTCACTTGATTAAAGTTATTAAACATGTGCTTAAATGCATTGCTGGATTGGTTCAGTGGGGTAGAAATTGTTGCTCGTGAATAAGTACATTGTTGAAAGGACCCAAGCTGTTGTATCAACCAGGCAAGGTACTAACAAACTTCAACAGGACTTTATTTTTAAAGTGGAAACCTCTTTACCAAGCTGTTGCTGCACTCTCTGTAACTCACTTTGCCTCCTCAACTCCTCCCCCCTTCTTCCTGTTTCCAGTCCTTTCAGACTCCCAACAGCCAGTGCTCCCAGTTCTAATAATTACAAGCAACATCTAAACACCACAAAGGCCTTCTCCGTGACCAGCCTGTGACTAGGAAAACTCTTCCCCTTCCATTAGCCTGATGAAATCTGTGGTATCTTTCCAGTCAATATTGGAAATATTTTGTTTCCTTTTTTAGTTTGTTGTTTAGTTTGTGTATGCCATCTGAATGTATATATTTCTGGTATATTTATACTTACTGCTTATTGATTAGGTAGATGAGTTGTTAGTGTTTTTGCATTTTGGACTTATTTACAACTCCTTTATTTTTAATTTGGCACAGGGATAAAAAAAGATGAACCTTTATTCATTTATCACCTCTACACCGTGGTTGTTTTTTAAGTAGATTTAAAACAGAAATAGAAAAGTCAGCCAGTGGACATCTTGACAATGTGAATGCGTTCAGGACATGTTGTCGTCAGATCTAGAGGTACATTTAACCGGCTGAGAGTGAAATGTATCTCTGCCTTCCTAAGTAAGCATGGAATTCCAGGGCTTGCCCTGACCTTCAGCAAAGGGGTAAATGACAAGCCCACGTGCTTCTAAAGAGCTACCAAAGCATTCGTGAGGTGGAATTCTCAAAGCTGTGCATCACAGATTTGTCAATACTTCTCTACCTTCACAGGAGTTGTGAGTGAAGATTAAAGACAGATGGATATGTAATGCCTCATGTGGGCCTGATGTACCTCTTGAGTTCTGTGGCTCTCCTCTACAGGGATTAGAAAGTGGAAATATAGTTGAAGTAGACATACAAGTGGCCTATGCACCCTCTGCAAACTGTTGAGGAGGACCTGAATAGGTTAAAGCAGAAGGTCACTGTGGGGGCAGGCCAGGACTGCAGGAGATGGGCAATTGGATATGTAGGCTCCCATGGATTCAATGCCTGGTGAGCTCAGAAGAGATGGAGCCACTTTTTCAGGCTACAGGCAGCCCAAGATCCAGTCATCTGCCCATGCAATTAACATCCTATCCAGGGCCTTAAATACTTATAACCTGCCTCTCTATATTATTCTTTATTATCCTCTTAGCTGTCAGTAGAGGAAAACAAGTAACTGTAGGTAATTCTACTTGATAAATACAATCCAGTAGAACCTCTGTGCTACAAACTGACCGGTCCACCTCATATGGAACCGGGAGTACACAATCGGGCAGCAGCAGAGACGAAAAATAAAAAGCTAAAACATAAACTACTAAAACAATAAAGGGAAAGTTTAAGACAAAGATTTGACAAGCCAAGGAAATGGTTTCTGTGCTTGTTTCATTTAAATTAAGAAGGCTAAAAGCAGCATTTTCCTTTGGCACAGTAAAGTTTCCAAGCTGTATTAAGTCAATGTTCAGTTGTAAAGTTTTGAAAGAACAACCATAACGTTTTGTTCAGAGTTACGAACAACCTCCATTCCGGAAGTGTTCGTAATTCTGAGGTTCGACTGTACCTTCAGTTGTTTAATTCAATATAACAATTCAAATCAACGTTTTGAAAGTAGTTCACCTGCTTTTAAAATGCTGTAAAGGACTTCTAAATGGCACTCTTTTCTAAAAGCTTAAAATCTGTTTTTACTACTATTTATAGGCAACTAGTGGGCTGGTTATGAAAATTCTCATCCTACAGCATTTCTCTTCAGGTTGGTGAATGCTTCTATATTTTGTGAAGGTTAGTGCTTCAGAGAGTGAGCTGCTCAATAGGGGATATGTAAATGTCTCCTTACTCCCCTAATTTATGATCTGTGTAACACTTTCAAGATGAGCCTGAACAGGAGACAAGCACAAATCTGCATCATTCATGATCAGAATCAAAGGGCTGTATCACGTCCTTGATCCTTGCAAAATCTCGCCTCATTTGGATTGTGCTTCAGAACTCACTTCTGCAGCATTTCCAACACAAAATGAACATATTCATACTCCTGTAACCCCCAGACCTTCTGGGTCTGGTGGTTCATTTGTAACACCAGCAGACCCTGCTTGTCACAAGGCGGGATTGAACCTGGGACCTCCGGAGCTTAGTGCATGAGCCTCAAACCAACTGGCTCTTAGCTAAGGCTGTAGAGCAGACTCATTTAACTCTCTCTAAGTGGTCTCGCTGCCACTAGACAGGACAGAGCACCACACCCAGGAGTTAAAAAAAAAAATGCAGCCACGTAGATAAATACATGTGCAAGATGAGTAGTAGCATAATTGTGTTCCCATAACCGGTGTCCTGCTGCTGCTACGGTTTCCTGTGGTATGTTTGAACCTTACTTGTCTGTCAAGTCCATCATCTGGGCCCCCATCATACATTGGGATCCACTTGTGCAGATTCCTGCGTCCTACTGAGCCCAGTTAACTTCAAAGGGAATGTGCTCTCGCAGATGCCAATGCAGGATCAGAGCCTTAGATTTTTAAGCTTCTTGGGCTGCCATCTTGAAGTGAAGTCATGCACTGAGGCCTCAGTGGAGACGAGTCCCAATGGGACTTCTCATGTGCTTAAAGTTAAGCATGTGCTTAGATGCTTTGCTAGACTGATGCCTGAATGTGGCAGTGTTCCATGCAGCCCTGATAGTCTTCTTTAGGGCCCAAATCTGGTCCCATTCAAGACAACGTGAGTTTTGTCATTAATTTCAATGGGACCTGGATTTGGCCTTTATTAGGTACGTAAATCAGCCTTCCTGAACCAGACCTATGCCCCTTGTGCATAAATATTATGGCCTCAATCTTGAGGTGGGATACAAGCAAGCAGGTCCTGGAGTTGTTTGGAACAGAGACTTGGCTGCATAGCACTCTCCCACCCAAGGGAATACAATTGTATCTCGTGTTAAAAAAGCAGCTACAGACCTGACGCTTAGTCACCAAAAGACACATTTCTGAATATACTGGTATACACCCAGGCTAATGGTATTGGGCTTCAGAAATGCTGACCGCTGTTGGAAACGTAAGTCCCTGGGTGCTATATTAGCTCACGTGTTTTGGGAGTATCCCTGTATCAAGAATTTCTGGTATGAGGTGGGTCAAAGGACCAATTTGTTATTGGATGCGCAGCTTACATTTCTCCTTGGATATATTCCTGATACCTAGAGGTTACCTAGTAACAAGGTGGCATGATTCCAACATGCAGCTTCAGGCACTACACATTTTAATCCTGCAAAAAATGGAAAAGTCGATCCCCAGTGAACTTTGATGCCTGGCTCAGTGATGTGGCTGCCCTTACAGCTAATGAACAACTGGCATTCTGCAGAAGGGGAATGCCTGAAAAATTCAAAGCCGTTTGGACTGAATTGTTAAAGGCCTCTGAATTAATGTAGATCCCAGCGAGAGATATGGCGCTTCCCTTCCCCTCCCTTTATCCTCACCCTCTTTACTTACTTTGTGTGTTATGAGGAGTCTGGTATTTTGTTATTTGGAAAAATTAATAAGTTTTAAAAATAAAAAAAGGAAAAAAAGCTGGCCCTTGTGTCTACATGGAGCCAGATTAAATTCAGTAGGACTATGCACAGTTGTAACCCACACACCTTCTGGGCGTGGTGTCCTGTCCCATCTAGTGGCACCAAGACCACTTAATGAGAGAGCGAGATTAACAAATCTGCTCTACAGCTTTAGCTAAGAGCCAGATGGCTTTAGCTCCTGCAGTAGAGGCTCCAGAGGCCCCAGGTTCAATCCTACCCACTGACGACCAGGGTCTGTCGGTGTTACACAGGCACAGGAGTCTGGCAGGATCAAGGCTTATGATACAGTTTATAATGACGTGCTCACATACTATTATTTTTGCAGGACCCTTCCCACGCTTAGTGCATAGGCAGGACAATGCACCATAAATGAGTCTTGGTCCCTGTGCAGGCAGCAAAATGTGGCCCTGCAGGTAGGATCACATTCTGGTATATTCTGCTCTGTGTGGATTCGTATACTGCCCTCAGCACCGTAGTATCTGACTGCCTTCGACTAGTGCATTAAACCACATGACTAGCATCTCTCATGGGTAGTTTGTTTTTTCTCTCCACCTCTCCCCAGGGAGAGAATTGTGTGTGCAGGGGAGTGAATTAGGCAGAGATGCACGCTTTGAACAGTCAGGATAAGCAGAGTATATTTTAAAATGGTGCTGTATTTGATTTAAAAATAGTTACCCTGGACCATACTCTGGATATGTAGCTCCTTGCGGTCAGTGCAGCTCTGCTGATTTATAGCAGCTGAAGTTATGGCTCTGAAAGCAGAAATACAGATTTCCATAAAGCAGAAACACAGGTCCATGCGTTGAGCCTGATAGGCAGGCAGCAGGGGTGTAGTGCACACTCTTCTTTGCTTGCTTTAATATATTTAGGTTGGGATTTTCAGAGGTGCCCAAGGTTGTCAGGCACCCAAATCCCACTGGAAGTCACTGGGCATGGCGTGTCTTACATTCCTTTGACAACCCCAGCCTTAAAAATGAAATGCTGTCCCCCAGCTTCTTGCACTTCCCATTGTCCAGCCTGCTCGGTGAGCGAAGCAGGAGTCCTGCAGAATGTAAGACTGTCTCATGATGCACACGCACAGGGGAGCACCACGTGCCTTCATTACCATATCTCACATTTTTCTTTTGTGCAACTCTGACTTTAGCTCAGACATTTTCCACATCCTCTGTGATACCTGCTTGAGCTTCGAGGCATATGCGTAGCTACAAGGCAGCTTTTAAAATTGCAGCAGTACAAAGTAGGGACTCAAAGGTGCACAAGTCATACTACATTTCCGTAGGCAGCATTTTTCACAGTCTACTTAGTGGGAGTCGTACTTGTGTGCAGTTTGGATATAAATCTCTGTACTTTGTCCCTCTTGACTTCTCCCATGTAGCTGGTCTCTGCTGTTTGTGGGTATTCCAGTCATGTCTCATCTCACAATGTCTGAGTAACATTAGTTAAAGCGTAATTTGTGTTCATGCATGAGAACATCTTGTGAAAGAGGGAGCCGTATCTGGTTCGGGAGCACTCACACTAAAGCTGACATGACACGAGAGAGAAATGAGATGTAACGCAGCGGTTTATTTTGTGGAGCTGCAGTCAACCAGCACCCTATTTGCTTTGTAGTTCCCTCAGAGTGAGTGACACACACACACGCAATAGATATTCATTTTCATGGTGCTAAGACACAGTAGTGAAAATATAAGTTTGAAAATATACTTTTGTTAGACCAGCCAACATTGTTAGCTGGGGAGGGGACTACAAGCTAGTCAACTAAATTCCTTGTTAGGCTAACTAAATAAAAGCACCTGATTTTAGAGGGGCAATATGTCCAGTGCGTCAGGCACAACATTGGGACTCTGAGGACTTGGACTCTCCCACTGACCTTCTGGGTGAATTTGGGAAGTTATGTCACTACCGCATGCCTCAGTTTCCCCTCGTTTGTTTGCACATTTAGTCCATAAGCTCTTGGGGGCAGGGACTCTCTCACAGTGTGTCCATACAGCGCTTAACACAATGGAACCTGGGCTGGGGCTCAAGGCCCTACTGTAATTTAAACAATAAATATTTTCAAAGTTGCTGAGCACTGAGAGTTCCCACTGACTTTAATGGAAGCTGTGAGTACCTGCCATCTCTGAAAATCAACCATCCTTTGTTAGGTGTCTAACCATGGACCTAAGCATAACCTTTGGCACCCAGGTTTAAAATCTAAGCCACGTCTCGCCAGTGTGAGGGAGAGAGCATACACCATGTTGCTCACAACGCTTCCCCCTCCAAGCCATGGCGTCCCAGTGTGAGCTGCCCGGTTACACACTCTGCATCGCCAGTTGCCAGCCATGCCTGCAACCCTTAGACCTCTCCAGAACGCTGCTCCTGGACTCGGTGTTCTTCCAGCCGCTGGGTCTGGGCCTCACACTTCATCTCCGCCAGTGCTTCGGTTACCCTCTATCGATCCCTCTGCCGTTCCGGGGAGCCCCACAAAGTGTTTGTGCTTTTCAGTGCTCTAGGCTACGTGGTCCCAGAGCACTGGGCTCCTTCACGACTGCTGCTTTGAGCTGCTGGCCTACCATGCTGAGTTAGGCTACGTTGAGCTGTTTGGTTTTTGCCCTGGACTTGAATTTGATCTAGTGCCCAGTTTTTGCCTGCAAACCTCTCAGTGCTTCAAGGCTCTCTCTCAGGCTTCTTTAGCACTTCGGCTCATCTATCTTGGCTTTATTACTATCCACCAGTGTGGTAGATCAATAGATGCTATATAAGTCACCAGGCCTGGCTCCTGAATGGGGGGTGCAGAGCGGGGGATGGTGCCAGGCACCCTCACAGCCCCTGTGCTTCCCTGAGTGTAGGGACTGCTTCCTCTCTCCTCAAACTGCCCCAAAAGACAGAAGCAGGACAGGGCAATAATCTGCCTCTGGCCTCCCCTCACTTGCATCAATCAGGCTGGCTAATTGCATAGGGGTAGTATGATGCCTCCTCTCAATGTGCAGTGCAGCCTGCACGTTCCCTCGATGGGGGCGGGGGCGCTGTAAGGAGATACAGCCTCTCTCCCCCGCCCAGCTTCTGGGGCAGCACCCCAGCACAGACCCATCTGGCCCTCAGTATCTTGTTTGTATTCTGGCAGCACTTCCAGCAAGACGCAGAAAAGAGGATCAGCACAGCAGAGAGCAGCTAGTCCCACTCTCCCTAGTGGAGCTATGAATAAATACCACCCAGCAGTTGGATATTGTTTTTTTTAAATTTTCCTTTTATACTACAGAAGATGAGGAGAGAGTGCCTCTTATAGACACAGCTAAGAGATGACTCAACTTTTGTAGGCATAACGCTCGCTCCTTTTCCTGCATTCACAGTGCATGGGAATTCTGCTCCTCGTTTTATTTTGTGCACTTTAATATTCTCCAGCCACCAGTCCTGGCATGGCCTCGATCGTCACATTTGCTCGTATATCAGGCCGCTCACAACCCTGTTGTCAATTGCTCTGTAAGGAGAAGTGGCTTTTCAGTCTAAATGAAAATGTGAAGAAAAATTCATTCTGGTTGAAATTTTCCATTTTTTTTTTTTTTTTAATGAAAAACTGAAAAGTTTCGGTAGAAAATGTTGGTAATGAAGAAAAATCAGGTTTTTTTTGTTATTTGGGAAAATTTTTAGCTCATCTGAAAGGGTTTCCAAATACTGAAATAATATCCAGGTGTTAGTGTTTCACTGAAAAATGGAAACATTTTCATGAGAAATTTTGAAAAACGATTTTTTTTGTTTTCCTCAAACATTATTTTCAGCAGGGTCAATATTGGTCTTGTCTGGGCTCTCTCCCAGTGAGCCAGCACATTGGCCCCTCTCAGGCATCTGGTGACAAATGCCCAAGGACCTACCCACCTGAGACAGGGATCATAAAGCCTGAGATCTGGCTTCTGAAGGCGAGGGCACCCAACTCCTATTGACATTTAGTGGGTGTTCGGTGCCTAACTCCTTTTGGTGCTTTTGAAAGTGCAAGCCCGGAACTAACACTGCAACAAAAATGATCCTTTTACATTAGACAAGAAATATTTCGTGGGCTCCTGCAAGGAAGTCGTATACTGTGTGAGCACTTCCAATTAGATTAGTTTATGGCTTTTTATATAGCTGCTACATTTTCTAAAAGTTTTTTTTAGAAAGCTGTCTGCCACTATGATGGGTTATTTCCCCTATATTAATTCTCATCCAGTAAATATAATAAACGTGCCCAAACACTCACCGTTCTAAGTTCTTTCATGATTTTGTGGGAAATAACTTCAGAGCAATTACTTATAATATGTAAAATGTTGCATGGGATTTTTGGCATGCATCTCTAAAGATGTATATTGTCTATACCAGGCTGGTGTATGTTCTCATCTCCTTTATCTTTCCTCTTTAGAGCGTGCTTTTGGCCCCCATTCACTAAGATACTTAAGTACCTGCCTGTAGCGGGGTGGACACCTGCTCCTGCTCTGAAGGGCTTGAAACCAGCCCTGAAAGAGGGCTGCAGGGGTTAAAAGCAGCACAGCAGAGGGCTGCAGCTCTAAAAGCTAGGCTGATTGGGGAAGCAGCTGCAGCTGGGCCATGCCCCAGTCAGGCCCCAGCTGGCCTGTATAAAAAGGCTGGGAGGCAGAGGCCCAGAAGAGTCTCTCTCTGACTGGAGAGGGAGACAGGCCTGGCTGCTGGGGAGCTCACCCAGGGGACCTAGAGTGAGGCAGGGCTGGGGAAAGGCCTTAGGAGCTGGGAAGCCCTAGGCCAGCAACTCCCCAGGCTGCAGGGCCTAGTTCTAGACCCACCTAGGTATTGGGCTGGCAGAGGGGCAGCCTGAGGGTGGTTAAAGGCAGCCAGTCCGAACCCAACCTTGCCTATGAGGAGTGGCTGATACTGCAGTCTGCGCCAGGGCGTGGGGCTAGACGATGACTGGCAGTAGCCTTATACTGAGGCGAGGTGGGAATAGTGGGTGGGGGTTCCCCGGGGAGGGGAGACCCTAAACTGAGGGGTTACTGCCAAGTGGCAGCACCCCAGGTAAAAGGGCATCGGGGTCCAGGGCAGGACATGGGGGCCAGAGGACAGGCAGTCCACCGGCCTGCAGAGGGCGCTCCAGGACGCTGGAAGAGCTAATTCCCCGAAGTCATCAGCAGGAGGCGCCGCAGGGGTGAGTCCGCTCCTCTACACTGCCTAAGTTTAAACACGAGTAGTTCCATCAAAATAAATGGGCTACTCACACGTGCCTAAAGTCCAACTCGTGTTTAAGTACCTTGTTGGATTACGGTCTTTATGATTTAATTGTGTTAAATCAGCGACAACAAATAACACTGGCAAAAGAAACTAAAGTCAAGGTTAGGATAAAAAAGAGAAGCTTTTGCCACTTGGAACTGCAGTTGTATAATTAATGACTAAATCTGTGTCTAGTGCAGTTCAGTGGCTTGTGCTTTCAGTGAAACAATGTGTCTCTTACTCGAGCTGAAGAAAATTATAAAGCAGTAATGAATAAAAGCTGGAGACTCTTAAAAAATGAAAACGGGGTAATGGGGAAGCATCTTAATGCATTCCTGCTGCTTTCTTCGGCTCATTTACCTAATAGTTTGAGAGCAGTTGTTGGATGAGTTGAGATTCAAGGGACATTCTGGACAGGAAGAGGGGTAGGTTGGGTCTACTGTTGCCAACTTCACATGTTAAAAAATCAGAATCTGACCACCTCTGCCCCAGAATCATGAGATTTGAACAAATAATAAATGTGGGGTTGAATTTATTAGCTTTTGGGCTTTTGATCCTTTGCAGGTCACGTTTTCAAGCTTTTGGGGGGAATCACGAGGACTAGAAAGTTATTTTTATAAATAATAAAGGCTGAGTTTCTCCTATCGCTCCAGGCGCTGGGGCTTTAAGGATAATACCAGATATTGGGAGACTTGAGTTACATCTCGAGAGTTGGCAGCCGGGAGTATTTTCCTTCAGTGGTGGTGGTGGTAAGGCACAGGAGAGGAAGCTGTACAATTGCACAGAGGGTAATTTTCTCCTGTTTGTGCTCCAGATAATAGTTAATCCCTGTGTTATTAAAAGAACTTTGACACCTCCTGGAACATCAGTTTCCACCTTCTTGCTCCCGTCAGTTGACAATATGACCTTCAGTGAACTTGAGTGGCTGGTATGTTTAAACTAGTCTCCCAGGGTGCCAGTTCAAAGCAATTCTCCTCCTAATCTCCCTACTAGCATTGCAAACATTAGCTTCCTATCAAGCGTTATCTTCTGGTTTTTGTTAGGTTTGGACGGTGAGGAATTTGTCCACTGTTCTAGGAATAACATTAAACACCTGCTAGAGTATATGCACTATTCTACACATGATCTGACATTAGCATTGTCAGTGGAGATATATAGAAGTACATTGGTACAGAGAATTGGACACCTAACATATCTCATTGGCTTTATAACTGCAAAGGATTGTACCTTTTTTGTGCCTCCATAAAACATCAGGGCCAGATCCTCGAGTCGCTCCACACTGAGCTTGCTTTGTACCACCTTTGCATTCTGCCAGTTCTAGGGGCAACTGAGGATTGGTTCACCCAATGGCATAAATTAGCCACCTCAAGGCTGTTTTAAATTACCCCTGGTGCAATGGTCCCCTAGGACCATTCTCCTGATCCAGGCTCACCAGAGTTCAGTGCAATCTGGCCCACTCCTGCCAAAACCCCAGAACATCCATCCTCTACACCACAAGGGCCAGGAACAAATGATTATTATCACTTTGTCCCCCACAGATTCTCAGATGCAAGGGGAATCCTGAGCTGACTGACTAAGCCTGTTTTCCATCTCCTCTGGGTGCCAGAATATGTCAGCGTGGCACCTGGTCTTCATTTGTCTCTAAGATGAGATCTACCAGTGTAGTTGCCAGGCCATGCCCAGGGGTCAGAGAGATCGGCAATAACTAGTCTCTGGAAGTTGTCTCACCACACTCTTTTCAATAATCGTAACCAGAAATAGTAGATTAGATAGTAGGTGATCAGCAAGACATTGACAGTCCCACCAGCATTGGACCCAGCTTCTCTCTATTGGCCTTCACCAGGCAAGGTGGACGTTCAGCTGAAGCACAAGGTCTGCTCTTGACACCCCTAAGCCTTCAAAGAATGAAACCAGCTGAAACTCAAGCAGGGCTGATTGAGCATTTGCCTGCTTCAGATATTGCTCTGCCCCTAGGGTGCTGAGAATTGCCATGATTTATCCACCAAGTAATCTGATGGTCCCTCGCAATGGATGGCAGAATTTAGCAGTGGATTCAAAACTCAGGGAATCTATATTAAACAGACTAGCTACCAGCTGAAAAAGCATCTGCCGGTGGAGACTGTAAAAGTGCTCTAGGCAAATAAACTGCCTTTTGTTTTCCAGGCAACCACAGCATAAAAATAAAACAAATCTTTACGATGCAGTTCATAGAACCATAGAATATCAGGGTTGGAGGGGACCTCAGGAGGTCATCTAGTCCAACCCCTGCTCAAAGCAGGACCAATCCCCAACTAAATTATCCCAGCCAAGGCTTTGTCAAGCCTGACCTTAAAAACCTCTAAGGAAGGAGATTCCACCACCTCCCCAGGTAAGCCATTCCAGTGCTTCACCACCCTCTTAGTGAAAGTTTTTCCTAATATCCAACCTAAACCTCCCCCACTGCAACTTAAGACCATTGCTCCTTGTTCTGTCATCTGCCACCACTGAGAACAGTCTAGATCCATCCTCTTTGAACCCCCTTTCAGATAATTGAAAGCAGCTATCAAAAATCCCCCCTCATTCTTCTCTTTTGCAGACTAAATAATCCCAGTTCCCTCAGCTTCTGCTCATAAATCATGTGCTCCAGCCCCCTAATCATTTTTGTTGCCCTCCGCGGGACTCTTTCCAGTTTTTCTACATCCTTCTTGTAGTGTGGAGCCCAAAACTGGACACCCTACTCCAGATGACCCTCACCAATGCCAAATAGAGGGGAATGATCACATCCCTCGATCTGCTGGCAATGCCCCTACTTATACAGCCCAAAATGCCGTTAGCCTTCTTGGCAACAAGAGCACACTGTTGACTCATATCCCACTTCTCGTACACTGTAACCCCTAGGTCCTTTTCTGCAGAACTGCTGCCTAGCCACTCGGTCCGTAGTCTGTAACAGTGAATGGGATTCTTCTGTCCTAAGTGCAGGACTCTGCACTTGTCCTTGTTGAACCTCATCAGATTTCTTTTGGCCCAATCTTCTAGTTTGTCTAGGTCCCTCTGTATCCTATCCCTACCCTCCAGCATATCTACCACTCCTCCCGGTTTAGTGTCATCTGCAAACTTGCTGAGGGTGCAGTCCATGCCATCCTCCAGATCATTAATGAAGATATTGAACAAAACCGGCCCCAGGATCGATCCTTGGGGCACTCCGCTTGATAGCGGCTGCCAACTAGACATGGAGCCATTGATCACGAGCCATTGAGCCCGATGATTTAGCCAGCTTTCTATCCACCTTATAGTCCATTCATCCAGCCCATACTTCTTTAATTTGCTGGCAAGAATACTGTGGGAGACCGTATCAAAAGCTTTGCTAAAGTCAGCAATAACACGTCCACTGCTTTCCCTTTATCCACAGAGCCAGTTATCTCCTCATAGAAGGCTATTAGGTTAGTCAGGCATGGCTGGCTCTTGGTGAATCCGTGCTGACTGTTCCTGATCACTTTCCTCTCCTCTAAGTGCTTCAGAATTGATTCCTTGAGGACCTGCTCCATGATTTTTCCAGGGACTGAGGTGAGGCTGACTGGCCTGTAGTTCCCCAGATCCTCCTCCTTCCCTTTTTTAAAGATGGGCACTAACTACATTGGCCTTTTCCCAGTCATCCGGGACCTCCCCCGATTGCCATGAGTTTTCAAAGATAATAGCCAACGGCTCTGCAATCACATCCGCCAACTCCTTTAGCACCCTCAGATGCAGCGCATCCGGCCCCATGGACTTATGCTTGTCCAACTTTTCTAAGTAGTCCTGAACTACTACTTTCGCCACAGAGGGCTGGTCACCTCCCCATGCTGTGCTGCCCAGGAGTCTCCCCTTTTTCATGAAGACAGAGGCAAAAAAAGCATTGAGTACATTAGCTGTTGATCAGATTCACCAGAGATTTCCCCTACCAACACTCCAGCCATCCTTCTTACTTGCTGCTGCTTAGAGGTTGTCTGGCAAAACAGGGTCTGACCTCGGGCAATGAAACTGGGGAAAAGAGCCACCGTAATCATGGACGAGGGCAAAAGATCATCACAGAGCGCTTAGCAAGACATCAAGAGAGTGGTCCGTGAAAGGGACAGTATTGATCCTCAGAGCCCCCGCAGGGAATGCTCTGGATCCACTGAACCAGTGAGGTCAAACCATCAAAACAGCTGCCTGAGTGGACAGGAGGGTTTCTCCCAGAGCTCAAACAGTCCACGTGGAGATTTGCCTTCACTCACTGCCTGAAGGCAGGTCTGAGGTTATCACTGCAGATGAGTATCAGAGGGGTAGCCGTGTTAGTCTGAATCTGTAAAAAGCAACAGAGGGTCCTGTGGCACCTTTGAGACTAACAGAAGTATAGGGAGCATAAGCTTTCGTGGGTAAGAACCTCACTTCTTCAGATGCAAGTGATCAGATGCGAGTGTTGCTTACTGCAGATGATGCCACCCAACAATGAGCCTTCTACCCTAAACAAAAATTGTGCAGATTAGCTAAATTTTGGCAAAGTTAGTCACAGTCCTGACCGTGAAGAGATGGCCAGCACTCCGTAATTCCTCTCCTTTGGTGTCTGAGGCCTTGCATATGCTTCTGTTATTAGGCTAAATTCTAGCTCGAGGCCTGAGACTCACCTGTGTACTAGCCCCCACAAGTGAGTATTGGTATCTAGCCTGGTTGCCCACAGCCACGTGAACTGTCCCCCAGAGTGGCCAGAACAGGGATGTAACCGAACATGTGAACCCTACTCCGATCCCTAGAACTCCATCCTGGGACACTTTAAGCAGGATTGGAGTGGGGCTAGGAGCAGGGTAGACAATGCCTGCCCTGCAGCTTCCTGGCAGTGGCTTTTTAGGGATGCACAAGTGTGTAGATCAAACCAGTATATGACCCCAATGCATATGGGCGTGCACATGCACACCTCGTATAGGCAGTGTTATCTCATGGATTGGGCATAGGACGGGGACTCGGGAGGCCTGGTTCTCTTCTTGGCTCTGCCACTGACCTATCATATGACCTAGGGCAAATCCCTTTGCCTCTTTCTCCTGATTAGCATCCTCCCTGCTAAATTTGAAGTGTGATTATTGTTTGTATTATGATAGCATGGAGAGTCCCCTTAATGTGAGGCACTAGTATGCTTTAAAATACTTTCCCAAATGGGCAAGTTACCACGCAGCAAAATGTCCAGTGATTTCTGTTGCTATACACTGCATCTGGACAATGTATTTTTAGAATGGAGGCGTAGATCAGAAAAAAAGTCTTACAAACAAAAGACTTTCTTTCTTGTAGTATCTCCCTTGATACTACATTTTAAGAATTTAAAAGTAAAACTGCTCACTCTACAAGATCATAGCTTTGTATTTGATCTCAGACCATGCATTATTGATTTCCACTATGGGGGGAGGAGAATATAAAATGTCTCTGATAAAAATGCAAAGAATCAAAACACTTTCACTGCTTTTGAAATTAAAATCAATTTTCTATGCACTACCTTATGGGGGAACTAGGGTTGGTTAAGTAGTGGGAGGCATGTAACAGAAACAAGTAATATTTCATTGTAAAATAATTCTACAATTACATGCAAAAAAATACACTAATGCAACATTACATTTAAATGCTCAGGAGTCAGGCAAAGCTATAGTTAAGGTTGAGCATTCAGTACGAACTCTGCCCCTTTGTGTGGAAAAACCTTTCATTTAATTACATGATCATATGCTAGATCTCAATAATAGTGTTCAGCTTCCCCATTTCCCAACCTTGGAGTGGTTATGCAGCCTTAACTCTGTATCAATATAGGATTCACCTGTCTGTGGCTGGCCACCTCAGTTGGCCAGGACTGTGTCACTAGTGGATATGAGTAGGAAACAGTTTCGGTTTCCCGCATAGTCCTGGACCTTATGAGAGTGCATACAAGGAGAGGGGTCCTCATGTTGCCTTTCCAGCCCAGGCCCTGGCCCGGGTTTGTGCATTTGATCTCCTTAGCCTTCCTATTCCCCACTTACATGGAACCCAACACTTGGTCTCTGGGGGTATGTCTACATTGCAGCTAGATACCCGGGGCTGGCCCCTTCCAGCTGATTCAGGTTCTGGACACCGCAATTAAACAGGCCCTTAGCTCAAGCCCAAGTCAGCTGGCACGGGCCAGCTGACGTTTTTTAATTGCAGGGGAGATGGCCGCTGTGACTAGTGATCCTCCCTGTAGTGCAGACTGAGTTATAAAGGTTGTTTCTTGTCCATTTGCATTAGCCGGGTGGTGTGTATCCGCATGAATTGAAATGGGAAAACCGGCCCAACTTTAAGCACATGCTTGAGCCTCGTTCAAATCAATGTGAGTTAAGAACGTGATTCACGTTAAGCGTATGCTCGATTGCTGTCTTGAATAAGCTGGAGCTAAGCACACGCTTAAGTGCTTTCCGGAATTATGGGATGTTTGTGTTTCTTCCTTCCCTTCAGAGATAGTTGAGTGGAAAAGTTTACATGCCAACACTAATTTAGTTCTAATTTCTCTTATTAGTTTTCAGCTCCCCCCTTTCAGAAGTCTACTGTCCATTCCCCAATCCTGTCGAGATGGGGCCTACGTGACCACACAAGAATTAATTAAAAAAAATTGCAAAATCTGAACTTGCAGCAAAACAAAAAAGGCCCCCAAAAAAGCACTTAAATCCTGGGCCAGCCAGGAATGTTCTTAGTAGAGCCTGCAACTCCGTTCCAGCCAATCACCACCCGACCTTTAATAGACACAGAGAGCAAAAGAAAATTCCTCCACTCCTCCCTTAAGAGTGGCCTCATGGGTTGAGGCATTAGGCTGAGACTATGGGTTCAAATCCCAGCTCCACCAGTGATGTCTCATGTGAACATGGGAAAGTCACTTTGCCTCTGTTTTCCCTCTCACGCTTGTGTGTTTAGATTGCACATACACTTAGGAAGGCACAACCCCCGGACCTGATCTCTACTGCGGTCTCTTAATGCAATTGTAATATGGATAATCATTGAGAGAACTTAAAAGGATCCCCAGCAATCCTCTGCTTAACCTCGTTTGTAAGGATTTTTGTTACACACTCTGTTTGGAAGCATCTAGCTGTTCCGATTTTCATTAGTGATGGGGAAACAATCATTCCCCTTCTCACTGGAACTATATTTTCATCACATATTGCGTGATTATAATTTCAAATCCATTTTAAACATTTGCTTTGTATCACTGTGTCCATTTTTCTTTATTTTTTGTTTGAAGATGAGAGTACCAGGCTGTGGCTGAAGCTGTAAGAGTTCAGCTCTGCTCCTCTGACCTGGTTTCTGGGCTCATGCAGGAGTTGTGTAGAACCTCTTGATTCTTCCAAAAGACCCTGGAATGATGCTTTTTCCTCTGGATTGCTGGATGATTTGATTTGACTATGGATTCCTGTAGGGGTTCAAAGAGCCAAAGCTATTCCTTCTTTCTTCCATCTTCTTGCACGTGTACACAGCACTCTTCTCCTTAGGGTTAGCACAGGTGTCAGGGAAGCATGTGACTATTTCTTTGTAGAGTATTTGGTCCAATTGAGAAGCATTGTGCTTTGGTGGACTAGGACTCAGGACAGCTGGGTATTGGTCCATTGTTGACCTCCTGTCTGACTCACCCCACCTTTGTTTCTCTTCCCATTGCTTATCCATCTTCAGGGCAGGGTTTTTTCTCTTACTATATGTGCCGCACCTAAGGGGCCCATGACCTTTGGTGGGAGCCTCTATAAATATGGTACTATCATCACAACACTCCCCAGGCTATCCAACACGGTTTGTTTTTGAATTTCATTATCACTGTCCTGCCTACTTGCCTGTGTCTCTATCTAGGTACTTACAATATAGGGCCCCCATCACAGCAGTGTCGAGTCAGTGTTGCATTTAGTTGGGAATGCAGGGCAGTCCATGGCCGTTCTTCTCTCTTTTGGGGAGTGAGGGCTGTGTGGGGTTGATGAGCTCGCTCTTTCTTAACACTAGGCTCAGAGGTTCTCTTTTTTGCAAAGGTTCCCTTTCTTTATGGAAGAGAGAATATCTCCTCCTCCTTCCCCTTCTGCTAGTCGATCTGATCTTGTTCCCTCCTCCGGGGCTGCCAAGCTCGTCTGGATCCTAGCACACTTTGATTTTTGCTGAGCTGAAGCTGCAGATTCTGTCTCGCTGCACTCCAAAGCTCCTTCTTGGAAGTCCCCTGTACCAGCCCTGAAACCCGTTACCGGTTTAGACACAAGAGTCTTTGCTCAGTACGGGGACTGAGACCCGTCTGTGTTTTCTTTACAGCTGTGTTGTCATTTCAGGGTTGCCCATGTGACTGTCCCTGCTCCATAAAACAGCACTCCGGTGAATCCTGATTAAATCAGTCCACTTATCTTTGTTTTTTCTCTAAACTGGTTTCCTGGAGTTCTTCTAAATTGCCATATTTATATTGTGGAGATAGGAATTTGTATTAATTATCAGAGCTACGGAGCTATGTGGGTCATATGACCTCACAGTGCATCTCTCCTTACATGCACTTAGGGTTTGCAAAACTATTCTGCCATGCGTGTTAAGTCATAACTTAAATTCAAAGCCAGTTTTTCTCCAACCAAAGAGTTGCACTGGTCCACCGGGACTATCTCAATGACAAGCAGCAGTCTTCAGCGGTTTCTGCTTTTGACCTGAACAAAATACCTTAATATCCCATGTCCCTCTATTGTAAACAGATACTTCACTATACTGCATCTTAACGTTGCTTTCAGAAACCGCTCCCCAGAAAGACAATTCAGTGGTCTGCATAGATAACATGTTTAAAGAAAATCAAACTGTGTTCTCTAACAAGTGTATAATTCACCATGAAAGTATATTTTTCTTAGCCCAATGCAGTTAGCTTTTATTCGCTATGGGAGTTTGAGATTATGCAAAATAACCAGATCATGAATAGATTAGCATAATAGAGATTGCAACAATAGTGTTTTTTTAACAGATCATTTAGTAATGCTTTGATGTTTTTTAACAATCCTTAATGGTGCCGCATTCAAAGTAATCCCAAATTCCTAAGTGCTCAGATGTCAGGCCTAAAAAAGTAAAAGGTGCCGTCACTCCAGAAAAGATACCAATTGGTCTTTGTCACTGAACCGCTATGGTGTTTCCCTCTGTAACTCTCCTGAATAAATAATGGCATTTGACAAAATTCAACACTGGCCAAGTTAGAAAAAGATCTTCCCAGTGAGAGAACCTGAGCTAAAATGGAGTTTCACAGTTCTAAAATGAACGATCAAAGGTGAGGGTTGCCACTGGCAGAAAGCGATTGCTGTTCAGCTGAGCTCCTGCTGTCAGATCTAACCCAAACTACTTCTAGCTGAAACATCCACTAACAGAATCCTGCAGAGGGAACTACCAGTCGCTAGTGCACAAACATTTGAGAGGCTGTGGAAATTGAGAAGTAAATCAGACCCAGCAGACTTGCTCAAGGTCAAGGGCTTGATTTACTGCTGAGTTACTGCAGTTTTACAGAGGTGGAACTACATTGACTTTAATTGAGTTACACTGATTTAAAACTGAGGAAATTCATTGTTAGACCTGAAAATCCCAAGCAGCACAGATTCTGATTTTGTATTTTCCCCAAGCCAGCAGGAGTCACACCTGCCCCTTCCACAGAAGTCAGAAAATGCCCTCTGTACCCTGCTAGAGAATATTGATCATGCTAAACTAGATTTTAAAGCATTGTTACCCTTACAGAAAGAGCCAGGAGAAGGCCTGTGCATTACTTAAGACCTACTTCCACCATTAACAAAGAGCTTAAATGGCACTTAAACATAGGCACGAGAACTAGGGGTGTGGGGGTGCTGCAGCGCTTCGGCCCCCTTACCCCGTCCGTGTCTTCCCCTCCTGGAGCCACAGTCCTGCTCACAGCCCCAGCTCATAGTGGGTGCGGAGGGGTATAAGGGGAGGTGCAAGGTAAAAAGTTTGGGGACCACTGCTGTACAGTTTGGTTAAGTGTCTTTCAGCATTCCCAGTATAAAAAGTGTTCCAGGGTCACTGCACTTAAGTGGTGGATAGCCTTTGTGTTCACCTTGTACATGGAGTGAATGACACCCTTTAAGAACAAACCCCATAAATGCAAATAATTAAGACAGACGATTAAGTAATGTTGTAGTACACCTTCATAAGTGCCCCCTCTCTAGTCTCTGAGTGCACCCCTGCAGGTGTCAAGCCTTTTGCTTTTCTCTCTCCTGGGGTGAAATGATGTTGATTCTTCTGTAGGTCTTGCTGGAGCCCGAGGTATAACTAACAGTGGTGCTGACTCCGTGGGCAGAAAAGAGGCAGGGATGGGGTGGACCAGGGGAGGGAAGAGGTGGGGCAGGGGCTTGGGGAGGGGCCTGTGGTGGAGGGGGGGGGTGTCAAGCACCCCCCGGCTAGAGGGGAAGTTGGCGCCTGTATTAGCTAACAGCACGTAAGCACATTCCTGGCTGGAGAGGATGGTCCAAAAACATCCAGACCTCTCACGGAACTACGTAAACACATTCCTAAGAGATGCTACAGGAACGCACCAAGCCCTTGTGAGAGAAGGCTGGCATGACAAGATAATGGATAAGGCTGTTTGGTTTGAACTAGCAGGTACAAGAATAAGGGTGGTAGCTTTCATCATCTAGAGTGTAATATGTGACTTGTTTGTGTCAGTGGATAAAAGGAGAAGTCATAGGAGGGGTGACTTTGTACTCGCTGAGGGGATGGCATCCTGGTGTGCTGATTGAGCAGGTACCGTGTTACGGGCATACATGTGTTAACAACTAGCCAGGGTGCTAGTACCGGGCTTTGTCAACAATAAGCCTGGCCGAGCGCCTTCGCCACTGAATCCAGCTTCTGGTCTGTCTTGGAGTAACATCGAGGTCTGCGGAATTAACAGGCTGTGCTGCCTGCTAGTGCAACTGACGTCGGAGCTCCAAGAACAGCAACGCTGGCAGCAGTAACAATGCTGCAGTGTTAACAACATTCCACGGTACTGACAACATCTCCCATTCTTAAACCAGACCCTGCCCTACAATACTGTGTGTCACAGTGCTTACGCAGCAGATCCGGCTGGGGTTGGCACCTATGGTTATTCCCTTGGGGAGTCCGTGACCAGTGGTGAATAGTGACCAACAGCTGCCTTAGATCAAAGTATTGTTTAATCTTAACAGTAGGAATGAAGCATTTAGAGAAAAGGATTTTAAAACTGTCTACATGCATCTTTATCTTACCTAAAGCCCTCCCATCCTGTGATGGTGGGCCAGGAAAGCTTAGCTTCTTCGGGTGACACCCAGGACACACTGGGGTGTCTGAAGAGCTCCCCAACAATTGCCTGACCTCTGGACAGAGAGTCTTTTTTTTAATCATTGTATAATCCTTTTGATCTGCTGGCTCCCAGCACTGGCAAACACGTTTTGTAACTTGGCTGCAGCCCAGGGGTAGAATCTTCATAATTAATAGGTCGGGCATTGTCTCCTGACACCCCTGAAGTGGTGGGTGGGTGTGGCTTAGCTCCAGCACTTGATTTGCTTCCTACTTGTTTTTCCAGCAGCCCTATTGGTTTAACCCAATATAGTCCTACAATAAATGTCCCACGATCTAACCCAATAGCATCCTCATCAAACATGCATAGGTTACTAAGGCCCATTGTGCCAGCCAGTGTGACCGTGGTTGATAGCATCGCACCAGGTGTCTGATAGTGAAGTTCCCAGATCTGGCTCAATCCTGCGAATCCACCCGTCTCTGGGATGGCCCTGCAGGCGGTGCCAGATAGGGTCAGGGCAGCCACCGCATTATACACATAAATGGAGAGTTTGCCAGCATGGTGTGTATTCAGCCATCCTGGTGGCATGGCCAATGCCACTTTTGAATATAATGAGCAACTGAAGGAAGGCCATATCTTTGCGAGAGTGTGACATTGTGCACAAAGCCAGACAAATTCATGCTCAGGTTTTGGTGATGACAGTACACATGGAGGGTCTCTAGCCACTCCAAGTCTGCCTGTAAGAGGGCCAGGTTTCTGACTTATAAAGCAATACAAGCAGTACACAAGTTTGATAGATCCTGAATGCATTGTCTCAGTGCAAAGGTGTTTTTGTGCCCCTAAGCAAGACATGGACTTCATGCAGGAAGCGGAGAGACCTATTGTTGAAGAACATCTGGTTTGCTGTGAGTATTTGAACTTGGCTTGAGGCCTAGGTAGATGAACTTGTCATTGCTGTCCATGGTACTTGACCCTCTTACCCCCTGCACCAGGAGTCATATGGTCATACAGCATTCATAAGTTTGTGTGTGTGTGTGTGTGTATGTGTGTATAATTTCATAAATAACTACAGAGTAGTTCCACATCTGTACTGTGAGATCATCTAATAAGAGAACCTCAGACACAGGAAGCCTACTTTTAGTGTAACCAGGCTCTACGTAGTTTCTGAAAACAATTGTAAAGTGTAAGGTATATTAAACCCAGTAATAGGTGCTGGTTTTGTGCCTTTCAAATCATAGTGATATATTGTCAGCACAGGTGGGTGTAGTGGGGCAGTTACCCCGCTCCTGAAAAACGAGGAGAAAAGGTAGGCTGATTGGGTCCAGGAGGGACATGGGGGCCTGAGGCAGGTGAGCCACCGGCCAGCAGAGGGCGCTCCCAGCAGGAATCGAGCTAATTCCCAGGACAACCAGCAGGAGAGAGATGGACCTAGCTGCCTGAAGGAGCAAAGGGAACCGTGGACAGAGCAGTGCTGGGGAAGGGGCAGGCTGAGCTGGGGAGCTTAGGCCTGGCGACCTCCCAGGCTGCGGCCTGACAGGAAGGCCTAGAGAAGTACTGGGCTGCAGGGAAAGGCAGCAGGTCCAAACCCCCCTTGCCAATGATGCGTGGCCATTACACTGCAGTCTGCCCCAGTGAACAGGAGCTAGATGATGACGGGCAGTAGCCACTGAGGCAAGGTGGGCTTAGAAGGTTGGGGGTTCCCCTGGGAGGAGAGACCCAGAGTAGAGGTACTGCTGGGGCAGAACCCCAGGGTACGGGGCACTGGGATCCGGGCGGGACATGGGGGGCCTGAGGCAGGTGAGCCACCGGCCAGCAGAGGGCGCTCCGAGCTGGAATCGAGCTAATTTCCAGGACAACCAGCAGGAGGTGCCGCACCAGTGAGTCTTCGCTTCACTACAGTGAGAATAAAAAACTGTTGGTTCCCAGAGTGGACCTCCTGCTTTTTAAAAACCTCTGAACCTAAATCTCTGAGACTGTAAAGCAGAAAGGACTTTTGAAAAGGGGCTGGGATTTTCAAAGGAGCATAGAGAGTCAGGTGCCCATCTCCTAGTGAAATTCGATGGGATTTGGGCATCTAACTCTTCTAGGCTCCTTTTTAAATCTCAACCCGGGACTGACAGGCACCACCCAGATTCTGGTAGGAGCTGTGCAAAGGGGAGCATTAACCACAGCCTGCGTTACCAAAAGCACAAGGGCCATTTTGAGGAGAGCTGTCAACATTTAAAGATGAGCAACTAGTTTACATCTGAGAGAGAGAAATTCTGAGTTAGAATCAGCTGGTGGGAGAGAATTCTCAGAAATCTGAAAGTCTAGCAGTGAGCTCCAGATGGCTGGAAGGACCAGTAATTTCTAGGAAAAACAAAGATGAGTCCTGTTTTTTCTGGTTTAAACTCTTGAAAACTGATGCACCAAGTGTGCCATCTGTGTGGATTCATGAAGGATCTTTTGCGGCAGGACTCCCTCTTGCCCAGGCCACCTGCCCCCGTCTTTCATCTCCCCTCCTTGTCCCCTCAGCGCCCCGATGGGCTTTTCAAAGCTGAGTGCCCAGTTCAATGCACAGAAGGGAACATGTTAGTCAAAGATTCAGCTGAGTGAGATGAAATAATTTATTAAGTCTGATGCAGCATCCTCTAAGAACATGATTTTCTTTACCAGAAGATTAAAAACAAGATCTAAAACTAGAAGTAAAACCTAAAATTAAAAGCAAAATCAGAATTTCTGCAGTTGAACTTTAACAGCTTCTCTTTCTCTACCTGTAAGATTTTATACTGTACTTGTCACCATCGTATCCAAGTGCTTATCATGTCATCACTCTAATGTAGCTAACAGTTACCATTGCTCCAGTTCTCAGCTCTTTGTGTAAGTTAATGGAGGAAATTGCTGGGGGGGAACATGATTCTAGAGTTAGTCTCTCAGAACTACTATTTGGATCTCCAAAGAGTATCTTAAAGGGGCATTTGTCCTGATAAAAATCATTTTAAAATGACATTGTTAGAGTTAAGCATGGCCCTACACAACAGTGCCTTTTGCTCTCTCTATCTGTCTGGTACATGAGACTTCAGAACCCTTAACTCAGGAACTGGGAAACCAGGAAATGCTCAATTAAAGTCCCTTCCACATCCCTTAAAGGAAGATCAGCATTTCAACAAAAAACACCACAAACTTAAGGAAACCAGGAAATACAGTGACTTGTCCCATACAACATGCCTACACCAATTTCACGTTGTCCCTGTATGGATGTCACAGGAGTTCTCACAGTCAGATTCCTTTTCCCCTCATAACAAATATTGCCATTTTGTGTGTATATGGTGGGACAGATCCTCGCCTGAGTGAAGGGGTTCACACACCGCAGGATCACCTCCTTGTGGCCAGGCATGACATTGCAGCAGTCTCCCCATATGGCACCCCGTGCCGACAGTCTCTCTGTCACTGTGGTGGTCTCTCTTCCCGCAACTTCCAGGTCACACTTTAGTCCATCCCTTCTGGTGTAACAGAGTCCACCAGCTATAGTCCAATGACCTTACAGCAGGTCTTCCCTTTGTCTCTGGCTCCATGCTCCTTACATCCATTACTTCAGGGGATTTCACCCCTCCTTACTCAGTGGCTGGTAGGTGACCCCTAGCCCTCCCTCTGCTCTGGGGTCCAGCCCAGGGAACCTGTAGCTGGCAACCAAGGTCTACTCCCTCAGACTAACTGCTAAAAGAAGAACAGGAGTACTTGTGGCACCTTAGAGACTAACAAATTTGTTAGTCTCTAAGGTGCCACAAGTACTCCTGTTCTTCTTTTTGCGGATACAGACTAACACGGCTGTTACTCTGAAGACTAACTGCTGCCTCCCTGGACCACTTCCTGCCTCTTCTATCCCAAAGTGACTGTAGTGTCTCTTCCTGCAACCCCTTTCTTCATCTTGGATTTTGTGGCACAGAAAACTCACTTCCTGAGTCTATGACAGCAATTTACTGGACCTTGAGGCTAGGTTATCACTTAAAGTTTGTCGTCTTCCCCACTCTTCTTAAAGAATTGCAGGATCACTTTTTAATTGGGCCCCATTTTCCTCGTATTCTGGGCAGGTCTTGCAAAGGAGATTTTGTTACTCTAAAGCTTTTGCGTTTTCCGTAGAATGGAAAACTTCTCGCTGGTACATCTTTACAATTCCATAAGAGATCATCTATTGTTTCCTGGACCTTACGCATTTTGTGTAGCCCATCCTTATGTATGTGTGTTAGCAATAGATCCACAATGGCCTGTTAAAATTCTGAATTTGCTCCTTCTTTCGGGGCCTTGTATTATAGCAACATTTTCAGCTGTTGGGCTTACTTCAGTATGGACTCCGTTGACTTGCTCATCATATGGTGTGTCTTGGGCAAATTTCTAACCTGGCGGAGAAATCCGGTAACGATGTCCATACCGGATTGATCGCAGCCCGGGTTAATAATGACTGTGTCATCCATCTCCCACTAGGGTAGACGTGAGAAGTATACTACTGATGTAATCCCAACAAAGAGGATCCGTGGAAGAGATAACATTGCCATAGCCACATGGAATGTAAGGAGATTGAGACAAATAGGGAGGTTGAAAGAACTCACGTATGAAATGGAACAATACACCTAGCACCTCCTAGGAATCTGAGGTGGGATGGAAGAACTTTGGAGAGGTACTAATGGAAGAAGGCCATGTACTCTATTGCAGAGGAGAGGACAAATATATCAATGGCGTAGGATTTCTTGTGCATAAAGATATCAAGAATTCAATATTAGGATGCCACCGCCCAATGTCCAGCAGGCTTATTTCTATCCGTCTAAAGGCAGTAGCATTTAATATCACAGTGGTAAAAGTCTACACCCCTACAACAGACTAGGATGATGAGCAAATTGAAGATTTTTACAATCAGCCCCAAGACATCATCGATAAGGTACACAAGAAAGATATCCTGATTGTACAGGGAGATTGGAATGCTAAAGTAGGTATTGATACACAGCCAGATTGGCGAGATTATTGTGGCCCTTTCTGTAATGCGGTAACCAATGAGAGAGGATTGAGACTTTTGGAGTTTACCAGCTATAACAATCTGGTTCTTGCAAACACATTAGGAGCACGTAAAGCATTCAGACAATCAACATGGCATGCACCTAATGGTCTACATCACAGCCAGATCAACTACATCATGGTGCAAAACTGATTTCGTTCTGGGATTAACAGATCTAAATCAAGGAGTTTACCTGGTGCTGATATTGGAAGTGATCACGACCTTGTGATGCTAAATTTTTGGCTGTGGCTAAGGAAAATCATCAGGTCAAAGCTCACCAGAACCAAGTTTGACTTAAAAAGACTCAGAGACCGAAACATTGCAGAGTCATTTCAAGCAATGATCGGCGGAAAATTTGCTCCACTGCTTGCTCTAGAGGAAGATGTAGAAACAATGACCAACAATTTCAATGCTGTAATGAATGAGGCATCAATGGACATCCTTGGGAAACATCGTAAGAAGACAAAACCATGGGTCACAAATGAAATACTACAGATGCGTGACATTAGAAGAGAATTAAAGAGAGCCAAAAACTGCACTGAGGGAATTGATAAATACAGAGCGATTGGCAGAAAGATCAAGAAAGGATTGAAGGTGGCCAAGGAGATATGGATTGAAAAACAATGCTCTAAAATTGAAGAGTGTATCAATAATAAAAATAGCAAATGAGCCTTCCAGCTCATAAAAGATCTGATGAAGGAAAGATGGACCAAAGCTAATGCAATTCAAGACAAAGAAGGGAACAGTCTTACAGAAGAAAGGGACATCATCTATAGGTGGACAAACTACTGCTTTGATCTATACAACCACCAGACAAATGGAGATCCTAGTGTCTTAGCCCAAATTCAACAGAGGAGGCTGACTTTCCAATACTATGTGAAGAAATGGAGACCGCTGTGAAATCACTCAAGAACGGAAAGGCTCCAGGTATTGACAGCATCCCAGCTGAACTGATGAAATTTGGAGGAGAAATAGTAATAGATGTACTCACCAAGATCTGCAACAAGATCTGGCAGACCGGTGAGTGGCCCTCCACGTGGACACAGTCATTAATCATCACTCTGCCAAAGAAAGGCAACCTGCAATTGTGTCAAAATTACCAGACCATAAGCTTAATTAGCCATCCCAGCAAAGTGATGTTGAAAGTCATATTGAGCAGATTGAAGCCACAAGCAGAGAATATCCTCGCTGAAGAACAGGCTGTCTTTCATGCTGGAAGAAGTACCACAGAACAGATTTTCAACCTTCGTGTTCTATGTGAGAAGTACTTACAACACCAGCAGGACATCTACCACATCTTTGTTGACTTCAAGAAGGCGTTTGACAGAATATGGCACAAAGCTCTCTGGGCAACCATGCAGAAGTACAATGTTGGTCGTTAGCTTATTCTTACCATTAAACGACTGTATGCCAAGGCCAGCAGTGCAGTTCTCGTCAATGGCACAATAGGAGAGTGGTTTTGCACCACTGTTGGAGTCCGGCAAGGCTGCCTTCTTTTGCCCACACTGTTCAACATCTACTTGGAGCACATAATGATTGATGCCCTAGAAGATCACATATGCACAGTCAGCATTGGGGGGCGGGGACACAAACAATCTCAAATCTTCAGTTCGCCGATGACATTGACAGCCTGGCAGGCAGCAAAGATGAACGTGCCAACCTTGTGAAATGATTGGATGAAACCTCCGCAAAATATGGCATGGAAATCAGTGCAGAGAAAACCAAGCTGATGACAAACAAACGTGATGGGATCAGCTCACATATCACTGTCAGTGGACAAGAGCTGGAGACAGTGAAACAGTTCAAGTACTTGGGGGCAATCATCACTGATGAAGGATCCGAGGCAGAAATTTGGGCAAGAACTGCGCGAACAGCAGCAGCGATGGCAAAGCTCAAGCCAATTTGGTGGAATAAGAGCATCTCCCTGCAATCCAAACTGAAACTGCTGCACGCATTGGTCACCTCCATTTTTCTGCATGCGTGTGAGACATGGACCCTTACGGCAGAACTTGAATGGAAAATACAGGTGGTAGAGATGAGATACTTCTGTAAAATCCTAGGCATCTCCTACTTCGACCATGTCACTAATGAAGAGGTTTACAGCATCATCACCCAATACACTGGGTCATATGAAGACTTCCTGATGACCATGAAGAAGCGCAAGCTGAAGAAGTACCACAAGATGTAACAAGTACCACCATGTAACAAGATCATCTGGCCTATCCAAGATCATACTCCAAGAGACAGTACAGGGGAAGAGAAGAAGTAGTAGACAGAAGAAGACATGGATTGACAACATAAGAGTGGGCAGGAATGGACTTTCTGGAGAATCAAGCAGTGACGCACAATCGTCGGGGGTGGAGACAATTGGTTGATTGCTCATCAGTGATAGTGCCCCAACGACCAATGCAGTTATGGGAGTGGTGGTGGTGATGATGATGATGATGATGGGCTTACTTCAGGGCTTGACTTGGTGGCTGCACAGGACTACACATTAAGGTTTCTAGCCTGGACTTTCTTGATTTTGAGTGAAAAGATGTGCCACTGCCGTTTCTGGATGGAAAAGTATCCCTGGGGAGATGGCCACTGGTGGTCGCCCAAAACCTATTGCTGGCAGTGGCTGACGCCAGAGGAGCTGACTGGAGCTCAGGGGGCTGAGTTAGTACTGGTTGAGCAGTTTATACAATTATTTCCTGTCACAGGGCAACTCGGTTGTACTTCACTGCATGGCCGGTTTGTGTGGTCCCACAGTCAGCCCTCCACCCCCCTCCTATCACCTTCCCCCTCCACACCATCCCCCTTCACCTCGTGTGTATTTATTCTTCCCTTACAAAGTATCACAGTGCAATGCAGTCTTACAGCCAGACGAGGCTTTCCCAGCTCCTCAACCCAGGCTCCTCTCCCGAGCTTTCCTTCAGAGCTCCCCTTTGCTTCCTGTTCCTTCCACTTCTATCCCAGTCACTCCCCACTGACCTTAATTCCGGTTTCTTTTGCCCCTGGTTTGTACCCACTATAGTAGGAAAAGGGCCTGAAACATAAGCCCGTGTTTCAGAGGCCTGGTGTGAGGCCTGGGCTAAATTAGTCAAAACCTTGCTGATATAAAGCAAAGTTAAGTTGTGAGCAAGAGGCAGGCCCTGCTCATAGAATTGGCAAGATTAGGGCTGATACTGCAAAAACACATATTCCTAAGAGGTGCTAGGCATAAAGCACTCATGCAAGCACATTCCAGAAGTGTGGTACCAGAACACCCCGATAAACACATTCTCCACAGATAACAGGAACATGTTCATCCATCTTATGGATAAGGTCAGGATGACAGCATGATGAATAGAGATGTTTTGATCACACCTACAGGGTACAAGGCAATGGGTGGCACCCTAATACATCAAGGATGATACGTAACTTATTTGTAGTGGTGTATAAAGATATATCTCAGAGGGAGTGTCTTTGTCTGGCCTAAGAGGCAGTGGAAAGTCCCGCCACTGACTGAGCTGGTCAATTGTCATGAACATACATGTATTAGTGTACCTGTAACCATTGAGCTGGGGCATTAGCACCTGCTTCATCGGAAATAAACCTGACCAAATGCCTTCGCTATGAGCCAAGTCTGTGGATTTATTGGGTCATTCGATTGGGGCCTGCTGTCTCTGCTGTCTGCGCAGAGCTGGGACAGCACGCTGAATGAACACACGCAGCCAAACATCTGGCGACACCCACCAGAATAAGTTATCCCTCTAGAGCCTCAATGCCTTGGTCTCTCTCCTCCTCGGCCTTGACTTGTCCCTGACTCTGGACTAGTAGGGTAAATTCACCTGTTGAGGCGTCCTTGTCAGGACCCTCTTTTTGGCTTGTTCTTCACCCTGTGATGTCCAGGGCTTTCTCTCCCTGGGAGTCAGCCAAGCCTCTGCCCTCCTCCTCCTCTAGGTGTCCCTGATCTGTCACTACACACTTTTTTGCTTCCCCAGATACTGCAGTGTCTCCCATCTTTCTGACCTTGCTACCATCTGTCTAGGGTTATCACATGCATGACCTGGAAGACTCCCTGGAGGCTTTACACTCATGAGCTTTTTACATAGACCCACCGGTTAGGGTCTCTTGCCCCATCGTCTACCCCTTTTACACAAGGGGAATGGGCTTCAGTCAGTTCCTATGACTTTGCTATCCCTACTCTCTGCCATCTAAACTTTCTGTCTACTTCCACAGGCCTAATTGCCATGGGATAAGTGCCCTTTTCCCCATGTGTACAATAAATCATTACTGTCACCACCTCCTATTGCCACCGTGGCCTCATCGGAGTGCTCCAAACAAGGGAACATGTTGCCGCCGAATCCATAGTGCCCCTTGTCGTTCTGTAGCCTACTTTGATAGGAATCGTCCTTTTCCAAGATACCCCTTTTACACCTGTCCACCCACAGAACCCTGCAGTCCGCATAGGGGCCGTCTCTCTTTATGTGTCCTTTGCCCCCAGCAAACTACAGTGTGGGTAATTGTGGGACCCCTTTGCTTGTCCCTTGAATCCTCTTTTCAGGCTTTTGTGCATCAGGGTCCTGAACCTTCTTTCCTGTCCTTGGTCGTAGGGGTACGGAGCTCCTACCATGGAAAGTCCGCCTCCACATGCTCCTCTGTTAATATTACCAATGCCTCTAATGATTGTGATCCGCGCCACTGGACCCAGGCCCTTGTAGTCTTGGGGAGGCTCTGTCTAAACTGCTCCAGAATAATGGAGCCTCAATGTCCTTTCTCTCCGGCTGCAAGCACCGAGTGCCCCAGTGTGACAATTTCTGTGCAAAGGCCCTGGGATGTATCCTGCCGTTCCATCTGGCTGCCCTGAATTTTTGGCGGTATTTCTCTGCTGACAGGTCCTGTCTACAATAGCGGCCTTCTGTGTATCATAATCATGGGCCTGATGTTCGTTCTGGGCCATATAGGCTGCCTGAGCCTCACCAGACAGACTAGAGGGTAGTTGAAGTGCCCATGCGCCCGTGTCCCATCAGGCACTCTTAGCCACCCTCTCAAAGGTTAGTAAAAAGGCATTGGAGCCATCCCTTGGGGCCATCTTACAGAGTCCCCGGCCCAGTGTTCAATGTCCAGTCCCCTCACGGGAACTCACCAGCTTCTGCAGGAGCTGTTGCTGTCCCTGGGCCTGCTCCTTGCTGAACTCTTGTAACTGTCTCTGCTCCTCTGCCTGCCAACCCAGAAGTGCTTGCCTCTCGCCTGCTGGGTTTTCTGCATCTCCTTGTGGTGTTCTACTAGCCAGTGCAGCCTCTTGTCCATGGTGCCCTGATCTCCTGCCTCCATGCAGGTCACCCCTCAAGTTTCCTTCTCTCAGCTGAGGGGGTTAATACTCCCAAACAAGCCCCCCATGTGTCAGAGTGCCTCGGTTGCTACCAAGTGTACTTCATAGCCTGGCCAGTTAGTGTGGTCTCTCAGTCACAAACACACACCAGACAGTTATTCTTTCACCATGTCTGTACATATATTTTCCTCACAAAGTATCACGGTGCACTGCAAGATTACAGCGAGAGGAGGCCTCCACAGAGCCTTCACTCCTCAGCCCCGGCACCCTCTCAACTTCTCTCTGAGCAGGGCTGGCTCTATGCACCAGCAAAGCAAGCAGGTGCTTGGGGCGGCATTCGGGCCATCCTTTGTTTGTTTGGGGGCCGGCCCTGTGGGCGCTCACCCAGGTAGCCTGGCCCCCAAGCTGACGCCGAAGTTCAGGTGGAAGAGCCACAGCAGGTGGCCAAAACTGGCCCCGAGACTGGGGTGCAGCAGCAGCTGCGCGTCATGCGGAGGGGGCGCCCTGGGGCCCCTGTGGTTTGTGCTGGCGGGCCATCCAGCGGGCTTCAACACGTGGAGCACGGGACACTTGGGCTGGGGGCCGCCGGGGCGTACGGAGCCGCCTGCAAGTGCCGCAGCCGAGGCCGCCCCCCCAGCGCCGCAGCCGAGGCTGGGTGAAGTGGCCCGAGCTGCCCAGGGGCTGCGGCAGGGCGGCCAGGAACAGCAGCAGGGCCATAGAGGGGACCAGTGCCCCGGAAGCTGCCGGGCGGGGCCCACGTCCCGCTCTCCGGGGCTCCGTTCCCTGCCAGCTGCTCCCTCTGAGGCTGCCCTGTCCCAGCTCTTCAGCCCCCTGCCAGGGTGGTCCCCCCCCGGCTCTGCCCTCCCAATTCCTGTCCTGTCCTGGAGGCAGGAGCCCCGGCTGGAGGGACCCTGGGCTGAGGCGCGGCCCGGGAGCCCCGCTGCTTACCCCGACCCTGCCAGAGCTGGACCAGCTGGAGGTGAGGGGGGAGTGGGCGGAGTCAGGGCCCCCCTGGGCGCCGGGAAGGAGTCAGGTGAATGCAGCCTCCACCCCTGCTATTGTCATGAGTGGGATGTTGATGACCCGCCCTGGGAGCAAGTTACCAGTGACCCAGAGCTGGGGCGGCAGGGGATGTGGGTGTGTGTGTGGGGGGGGGGGGGGGG
>NC_048303.1:123321040-123390387 GCF_013100865.1 Trachemys scripta elegans
GCCCAGAACTGGACACAATACTCCAGCTGAGGCCTAACCAGAGCAGAGTAGAGCGGAAGAATGACTTCTCGTGTCTTGCTCACAACACACCTGTTAATACATCCCAGAATCATGTTTGCTTTTTTTGCAACAGCATCACACTGTTGACTCATATTTAGCTTGTGGTCCACTATAACCCCTAGATCCCTTTCTGCCGTACTCCTTCCTAGACAGTCTCTTCCCATTCTGTATGTGTGAAACTGATTTTTCCTTCCTAAGTGGAGCACTTTGCATTTGTCTTTGTTAAACTTCATCCTGTTTAACTCAGACCATTTCTCCAATTTGTCCAGATCATTTTGAATTATGACCCTGTCCTCCAAAGCAGTTGCAATCCCTCCCAGTTTGGTATCATCCGCAAACTTAATAAGCGTACTTTCTATGCCAATATCTAAGTCGTTGATGAAGATATTGAACAGCGCCGGTCCCAAAACAGACCCCTGCGGTACCCCACTCGTTATGCCTTTCCAGCAGGATTGGGAACCATTAATAACAACTCTCTGAGTACGGTTATCCAGCCAGTTATGCACCCACCTTATAGTAGCCCCATCTAAATTGTATTTGCCTAGTTTATCGATAAGAATATCATGCGAGACCGTATCAAATGCCTTACTAAAGTCTAGGTATACCACATCCACAGCCTCACCCTTATCCACAAGGCTCGTTATCCTATCAAAGAAAGCTATCAGATTGGTTTGACATGATTTGTTCTTCACAAATCCATGCTGGCTGTTCCCTATCACCTTACCACCTTCCAAGTGTTTGCAGATGATTTCCTTAATTACTTGCTCCATTATCTTCCCTGGCACAGAAGTTAAACTAACTGGTCTGTAGTTTCCTGGGTTGTTTTTATTTCCCTTTTTATAGATGGGCACTATATTTGCCCTTTTCCAGTCTTCTGGAATCTCTCCGGTCTCCCATGATTTTCCAAAGATAATAGCTAGAGGCTCAGATACCTCCTCTATTAGCTCCTTGAGTATTCTCGGATGCATTTCATCAGGCCCGGGTGACTTGCAGGCATCTAACTTTTTTAAGTGATTTTTAACTTGTTCTTTTTTTATTTTATCTGCTAAACCCTGATTATGCTGCTGGTAACCACCCGCCGGTCTGAGTATACCGTGCCTCTTGTCCCAAGTGCCAATTGACTACCCCAAAGCCTGTCTCAAAAGCCCCCTTGGTCCCAGTCCCCTGATTGAAACTCCCTTTTAGTGAATTGGGATGGATATGGTAGGGCCCCTGGAGAAAAGTTGCAGCGAAACATCAGTACGTTCTAATGATTGTAGAATGTTTCCCAGCATCCAGAGGCCATCCCGTGTGCTCTGCAAAGGTGACAGCAGTTGTCCCAGAATTCATAGAACTCTTCTCTTCAGTAGGCATCACTTGAGAAATACTGACAGATCAAGGGACCAACTTCACTTCCCAGATAATGCAGGAACTGTTCTCTCTACCCAAGATCAAGTTGCTGGGAAACTCCATCGGCCATTCAGAGATGGATGGATTAGATGAGAGATTCAACAAAACCCAGAGGATGATGGTAAAAAGGTTTGTGGCGTCTGATCCCAAGATACTTCCTCCCATTTTGTTCACAATAAGGGCGGTACCACAAGCTTCCACCAGGTTCTCTCTCGTCTAACTGTTATACTGGCAACAGCCTTGAGGGATATTGCACCTACCACATGAGGGCTGGGAAAAGCAAGACCTGAAGGCAACCAATACAGCCCAGTATGTCCTCCAGCTCAGGAAATGCCTCAAAAAGATGGGGGATTTTTCCTCATGAAAACCTACGGGGGGGCCCAGCCAGGTGCAAGAACAAACATATAACTGGGGTTCATGCCTATGACCTTCCAGCCTGGGGATGGGGTATTGTTACTGCTTCCCACGCACAGAAACCAAGCTGCTAGCCAGACGGCAAGGACCTTGTCAAATGGTTCATCAGGTTAGTCCTGTGGGCTATGGGTGCACCTGCCTGCGAGGCGCAAAGAAACTGGGCTGTCCCATGTGAATCTGTTAAAGCCTTGGAAAACCAGAGAAAGGATGTTAAGAAGTTATTAACTGCCGGAGCTGGAAGTGTGGCCTCAAGACATTCACCAAGAGCCAGCACAAGTGAGATGGGTGCCTCTCTCCCAGGGGAAGTTAGAAGGGTATGGCCTACTGCAGTGTTCAGTGCAAGTCTTTAAAGTGATACCCAGTGCCCCAAGTGCATTACCCAGAGAGCTAGTATGTCTGGGGGTGGCGTCCCTACAGGGGCAGAGTAAAGGTGGGTGGGTAGGAGGCAGCAGTGGGAAATGGGCAGAATGACAGAATGGAGCAGACTCCAACACCAAAAAAGTGCAGCTAGGAGGGATAATTTGTTCCTGTCTGAGGGGAAATCTTGTTATGCTTAGAGCGAGAAAATGAAAATAGATATGGGCAAGAAAAGATTAAAAGGGGGGAGGGTGTCAGGGGAAGGAACCAGGGAGAATTAAAGATGGAGATGAACGGGGAGACAGTGTGGGGGGGGGGAGATCAAAAAATGCCAGCACATAGAGAAAAAGCAGGAACAGATGCACAAAACTTTTAGAGCTGTGATTTGTTTTACTTATTCATGTTCTTCATTATTTTTACCAGCAGCCATTCGAGAGCGCTGCATGTCTGTTGGGGAAGGAGAACTGGTGGAAAATGTAGTTGTTGTCAGTTTGATTCATACTGCTGGGTACAATCAGTGCTGAAAATATATATCTAAAGATATATGTCACAGTGACAGGACTTTTTTTTTCTCTGAATTGATCTGGGCTGAAGGTTCCAGAATAATTTTAAAAGGGGGAAAAAAGGGGGACTCAGTGGGGTTTGGAATAAATCCTTAAAGAGGGAAACTGAAAGGAAGATGGGCAATAATTTGAGATCAAGAAGACCAATCTCCGCTAGCACCAAGAGGGGAGAGAGCACAGCAGATGGAAGGATGAACCAAGGAGGGAGAGGACAACTAAGGAGAGAGGACGAAATATTTAGACAGAAGAATGTGAATAAAAATTGGGTGTTTTTTAAGAAGAGTTTATTAAATGGTCCAAAAGCCATGATTCTACAATCGAGAAAGTGGACAACTTTGGCTAAAAGCCTATTTTAGTTCAATGGTGAAATCAGCAATTAAAAATAAAAAAGCAATATCTAACAAATGGGTGGGGGAGGGAGATAGATGGCTATCAATATAAATTAGACGTTATGAAGTGTAGAAACTTGATAAGGGAAGCTAAAGAGATCAGGGAAAAAATCATGGCTGGTAGAACTAATTGGAGTTTAAATATATTAGGAACAAAAGAAATCCTAGCAGTGGTATAAGTGGAGATGGTAAAATTGTTAATGATGGTTTAGAAAAAGAAGAATGTTCAATAAATATTTCTGTTTTTGGAAAGAATCAAGATGGATGTGGTCATATTACATGAGGCTGATGAAATATTTTCCATCCATTAGTAACTAAGGAGGATGTTAAAAAATCTGACAGGGATACATGTTTTTAAATCAGCAGGCCCCGATAACTTGCACTCAAGAGTCCTAAAAGAGCTGGCTGAGGACATCTCTGGCTTGACTATGTTGATTTTTAATACATTTTGGAATGCTGGGAAAATATTCCAGAAGAGTGGCAGAGTGCTAATCCTATGCCACTTCCAAAAGGGCAAGCAAGATGACCTGGGTCATCTAGGCCAGTTAGCTTGATATCAGTCCCAGGCAAAAAATGGAAAAGCTGATACAGGAATCAATTTAATAAAGAATTAGAGGATAGGAATATAATTAATGCCAGTTACATGGTTTTATAGAAAATAGGTCTTGCCATTCTTTGATGCGATTGCAAGCTTGGTTAGTAAAGGTAACTGCAAAGATAGATATATTTAGACTTTTCTAAGGTATTTGCATGGCATTCTGATAACAAAAATTAGCACTATACAATATCAATGGGACACTTGTTAAATGGATTAAGAACTGGCTAACTAACAGATCTCAAAAAGTAATTGTCAATGGGGAATCACTGAATGGGGACTTTTAAGTGGGGTTCTCCAGGGATTAGTACGGGGCATGATGCTATTCAACATTTACATCAATGATCAGGAAGTCAATATAAAATCACTGCTGATAAAATTTGTGCCTGACAGAAAGATTTGCAGAATGGTAAATGATGATGAGGCCAGGGCACTCAGACAGCACACTCTGGATCTCTTGGTAAGCTGCGCCCATTCAAACAAAATGCATTTTAATACGTCTAAATGCAGAGTTGTACATCCAGGAAGAAGGAGCACAGGCTGTACGTACAGAATGGGGGCTGTAGCCTGGACAGCAGTGACTCCGAAAAGCATTATGGGGTAATAGTGGACAAGTAACTCGACATAAGCTCCCAGTGTGCTAAGTGTGGCAAAAAGGGCTGGTGCTATCCTTGTCTGAGCAGGAGATAGTGAGTAAGAGTAAGGAGGTGATTTTTACCTCTGTACATGGCACTGATGAGACTGACACTAGAATACTGCATCCAGTTCTGGTGTCTATATTTTAAAAAAAGATGTTGAAAAATGGATAGGGTGCAGAAAAGAGCCACAGAAATGATCTGAGGACGAGAGAGAATGTCTTCCATCGAGAGAATTAAAGAACTTAACCTGTTTAGTTTATCAAAAAGAGGAGTGAGGTGATTTGATTACAGTCTATGAGTATCATTGTGGGGAGAAAATACCGGGTGCTCAAAGAGCTCTTTCATCTAAGGGAGAAAGGCAGAACAAGAACTGGAAGCTGAAGCCGGGCAAATTCAAACTGGAAACTCCCAAGGGCCGCGGTGGAGTCTCTGTCTCTGGAAGACAGGCTTTAGCCAAACACAAGATATTACAGGGGTAACTGGGTGAAATGCAATGTCCTGTGACGTACAGGAAGTCAGACTAGATGGTCTGTCCTTCCGTATATCACATGGACTTAAATTCTTCTGAATCTGTAAGTCCATAAAGAGAAGGTCATTGGGCAGACATGGCTGGAGGGGCACAAATACATTGTGCGTCCAAATTAAGGGAAGCTGAATGAGGAGGTAGCATGTAAGTAAATTGGGGAGGGGACAAAACCCCCTCTTCACTAATATCACTAGGACTGATGTGGGGGAGGGGGATATTTGTCCATGGGGTGACACTTTGCACTATGACAGGTTTGCATCCGAAGAAGTGGGCTGTAGCCCACGAAAACTTATGCTCTAATAAATTTGTTAGTCTCTAAGGTGCCACAAGTACTCCTGTTCACTATGCACTATGGGTGAAACTCACTCCAGCATAGTGCATAGAGTTTATGCTGGCCCTCTGCACAAGGCTGAATTTCACTATATATGCACGCTTTCCTTATGCAGTCAAATAAAGAGGAATCTTTGAGGCCATATTTGAAACACCCCCTCCACCCCAGTAAGTGATCCTGCCCCCCCATCTCATACCATACCCATCACTCTGGGATCTGTGTGCTGGCTAATAGTTGGCCAACTCATGTCCCCCATATTGCTACACAGGTGTGCATTGTGGATGTCTCTTGCTACACGTACCGTGCCTGCCTGTCTTGCTGTTTCAGTTGGCCAATGAGATCACAGTTTTAAAATGGCATCTAAATAATCCCGTAATGAAAGTGGAGTTGTGTGTGTGTTCAGTTATATACTTTTCCCCTCAGCAGCCCTAAATTAAGACATTTAACGATTTTACAGAATAAAGAGGAATGTAGCTTTAAATTGTCAAAAATAATTCTTTCTGCTAAGTTAATGGAATGTCATAGCAACTGTCTTTTTTTTTCTTTTTCTGATTTCTCCTTCCCTTTGTCCCTCAGGTACTGGTGACTCAGAGTGGGAACTTATAAAATATGAAGAAGAACATGCAAAGACTCTCACAGAATAAACATAATTATTTCCTGACAAAACTGCACACTGACAATTATTGAGCAACAGCATGAAGTGATGAAGATATAGAAATACTAAAAATGGAACTGACGTGATCATCCGACTCCTACATAAATCAACAGTGCAAGGGCTGCACAAGTAAGGCTCTCGGTTAAACTCCCCTCCCCTAGCAACTTGTAGGTTATATTGCGTGGTGAGATGGAACGTTTGTGACACTGGATGGGAATAGCGGTTGCGGCTTCTTGATATAAGGAGCTTCTTGCTTTTAGTGGTTGAGTTTATGAGTTGGTCCTTAGTAGCTGGATATTCTCCTTCTCTATAGCCCCTCTTTTGGTTGTGGCCCTTTATAGGGCTTCATCCTTGGTCCACCTCCTCTCCTTCTACCATCTCTCTCTGCGAGATCTCATCTGCAAATAGGGCTTTAGTTATCTTTATGCTGCTGACTCACAAATCTACCCCTCTACTCAGAACCTGTCGCCCTCCATCCAAACTAAAGTCTTGGCCTGTGTCTCCGATGTCCCCTCCTGTCCAGCCATTAACTGAAACTTAACATGGCCTGAAAGGACCTCCTGATATTTCCTCCACCTTGTTACCCAGTTCTTCTTTGATTCTTCCAAAGTTCTTGGCCTCAGTCCCCTTGTCCCTATCTCCATCACAGTGGGCAGTGCCACCCTCCTCCCTCCTGCTCAGACATTTAATCTCAGCTTCCCCTTTGACTCAGGCCTTCTTCTTTGAGCTTCACATCCAGGGCAGGTAAAAATTGTGTCACTTCTTCTTGCCCGGCATCTCCAAGATCCAGCCTTTCTTCTCTGCCCATGCAAGCAAAATACTTGTCCAGACACTGACCATCTTGCACCATGACCACTGAAATCTCCTCCCCAGTCTCAATGCCTGCAACCTCCCCCCCCCCCGCCGCCCCCAATACACACACTGGTTCATTCAACATGCTGCTGCTAGATCATTCTCCTGGCTTGCTGCTCTATGTCACCCCTCTCTACACCCTGCCACTGAGTCACCCTCCTCCACCACATCAGATGCAACCTTCTTATCCTAATCTTCAAAGCCCTCCATAGCCCTACGTATCTGTCCTACTGGCTTCTCATGAGATTGACTCTTGCCTTCACTCTGCCAGTGATGCTCACTTTGATTGCCCCCTGACCTCTTCTCCCACAAGTGCCTTCACCCTTTCTCTTTTGCTGCCCCTTATCCTCTTTCAAGCCTCCTGAAACCTCTCCACTTCTGTAATGCATACAGAGCAGTGTCAGTATAACAACCACTGGGCAGGGGGTGAGTTGTAAATACTGTGATTACTGCTCCTGATTGGCTAAGAATTGTGCAAACAGGTTGTCTCTGTTAAAAAGCCTATTCTTTTTGTTGCCCTGTTTGTTTTCCCCACCCCTGCCCACTTGTTTCTCATTCACCTGGTATGTCTTGTCTCTGAGGACTTGCTTACATGGGGACACTCATGAAAGTTAATCCAAATTAACTAAATATGTGAATTCAAAGTCAGCTAATTAAATCTCATTAAACCCTGCGTGGATGCTCTTACTCAGAAGTAAAATGGCCTTAATTTGGTTTAGCTTAATTACATTTTTGGAAGTGAATTAAAATGGACCGAATTATGGTTAGTTTGATTCTAAATAAGAATGTCCACATGGGTTTAATAGGGTTTAATTAATCCACTTTGAATTCACACCTTTAGTTAATATGGATTCATTTTCAGGAGTGTCCACATGTAGACTGTAAACTCATTGAAGCTAGGACTGTCATTTACTATGTGTTTGTACAGCTCCTAACACAATGGGGTCCTGACCCAGTTGAGGTCTCTTGACGTTATCACTATATAAGTATAGCAGAGTTTACGTGTAAATAGTGTTCAGCCTGAGCTCTCCCCACATTGGCATGTATCTCAGAAACCTTGACAACTGGCTAAAGAGAAATGGGGGTACTTCCTAGACAATGAAAAGGAGCAGGTCAAAGAGGTAGAAATGCTAAAAGGAAACAACTTGTTTCCAACCAGGGATATCCGTTTAAGTGGGTGATGGAGTCACAGCACCCCAGCAATCTAGCACTGCAGAAATCTAGTCTGTTTCCATCATCGGTCCCTGCAGAAGCTGCCAAGGTAGATGCCCTGCAAAGCAGGTCAGCCGCACTTCGAATGTGACAGCGCTTTAATCTCCATTGTCAAATGAGCAACTGCCCAGAAAAAAATAAATCTGGTGTATCAGTAGCGTCTGCCCTTGGGCAAATTGTAATCATGCCTTCTACGCGATCACAACATTTCATTATGCTGCTGGCACTCATCGTCATGACAGCCCCTACAAAGGCTCCTCGTGTACTTTGCTATCCAAGAATTGTTCAATATAACGGCAAGAAGGAATTCTCTGATCACATGCTAAAGATGGCCCCAAACCAAACCCCTTGATCCAAGCAGTGCCAAATGTGGAGGAAGTTTGGATGCATTTGGCAGCTGGCTTCTATCTCAGGCTGACCTACAACCTCTTGATATCAACCGTGTCAAACTTTGCATCTCAGGCACATCTCTATCCTGCACATAGAAAAAGTATTAGTGGCCCTGATTCCATTCTAAAGAAGCAGGAGTAGCCTTGACCCCATTCTTACACCCTGGTTCTGGTGTCTTGGAACTCTCTGAAATGTTGACTTTTCTTTGTTTGTGTCTGCCTGAACGTGATTTTTTTTTTTTTTTTTTTTTGAGTTTGAACAAAAACAATCCAGTCATGTCTGAGTTCAAGGATAATGACAAGTATACTTTTAACAATGCAGGAGAACTTCCTGTGAGCTTTTTAATAGATCTACAGGTGAACTGGCGAGGGTAGAGCGCTGAAATTAGGCCACATTGAGGAGACCTGCTTTGGAGACTTTCCAGTGAAATTTTGTTTTTAATTGGACTAGGTTATGACCCTGTGGAAACTGCATTGCTACACATGCCCAGTACGTTTTGCACAGGCTTTTACCCACACTTATTAAGGACCTAATTCTGCTATTCATTTGCACACAGATGCAGTGGCACGGCATGCAGCTAATGATGGTGGCTTTGCGTGTGGCTAACTTAGCTACATATTGAATAGTGTACTGACGGTGTAAAGGGGGCAGAAAGCCCTGCGGTGCATTTGGGAGATTCTCCAGGGAGCGCCTCACTCAGATGCATTTTATTTATTTTTTGCATTATCCTAGCTCCTAAGACTCTCAGCACCTCCTGATGTGCCCAGAATAAATTCTCCTGCAAGTGTTGAGTTAAATAGGAATTTACACGCGATTATTGTCAACTTGTTGCGAGCCAGTGGAGCTTTAAAACCCTTAGAGAGAAGCGCCTGCTTTTTATGTTCCTTTCCTTTTTAAAACGTAGGCTAATCTAGATCTACATTTCTGTGAAGACAAAGTTAAGGTTGCCCAGTTAAATGCTCAAAAGTAAGGAGATCCCTCAGCAAAGGCTGCCTACGTAAGCTTAACTCTGCCCTTGTGAGTGATTTCCCCCCCCCCACTTTAATTACCTGATCACATACATGCTGTGAAAGGGTGGCTTGCCCCTTAAGGGCTGGAGGGCAGGGGCTAGCTGAACCTGATTACAGACTGAGCCACACCTGGGAAAGATCAGCATGATTGCCCTATAATGAGCGGCAGGAAGCTGCAATGGAGGGGGGAAGTTCAGAAACGGGTAGAGAGATTGCCGGGAGTGAGCGGGAAGGGCTCCTGCATGGATGACCCTGTGACAGAGAGGAGTCCAGGGAGCAGGAGGCTCCTTTGGGGAAACCTGGATGGAGTTTTGGGTCTAGACATTTGGGAGCCTAGACGTCTGTGCCAGCTAGGTAGAGCTGGGAGGATGGGCTGTTGTGACGAAGTGGGGGAGTTTCTTAGGGTTTTGCATGAATACTGTGTGGATCTCGGTTTCCCTGTGTGTGTAACGAGGTGGGGGTAGAGGGTTTGTTGTTACAGAGGACCAGGTGTGACCTCGCCTAGCGGTCGGGACCTTGGACAACTGCCTGGAGATGGGGGATCCTAGCGACCTGTTGACCAGGAGGCCTATCCCAGCTTGGCAGCCAGCCAGAGGGAGGACAAAGGGCTGAGGAGAGAGGACCCTGACCAGCCGGTTCCAGCCAGTGGGGAAGAAAGGATGGAAGAGAGGAGGCCCGGGCGACTTGTTTACCTGGGTTTGAAGACAAAGGATACTGGAGGAGCTGTTGGGGGAGATGATATAGGATGATTGGCTGGAAGGAGGGAGCTTCTGGACTGGGGAGAGAGAGCAGCTGGAGACCACCTGGATGCAGGAGAGACCTAGATGTGCTGTGCTGAGGGTTGCTAGGCCCGAGGGTCTGGAGAGTTTCCTGTGCTTGATTCAGATGCTCAATAAATCCTCCTGTTTTACACTGGCTGATGGTCACTCCAGTCTAGAGATCAGGGTGGCATTATTTCCTCTGGGTGTGGTGGCCCTGGGGGTCCAGAGTGAGTGGATTCCCTGAGGAGGCCCACGGCGAGAGACAGGCGTGCTAAGGCTCAGAGAGGTGCGGTTCCAGGAGGTGGAGGGGCTTAACCCCCAAGAGAGAGTAGGCTGTTGCACTGAAGGGGGTTCCACCCAGGGACCGTACAGAGCCGAGAGAGAGTCCGTGACAGCTGTGAGAACAGATTGCAACAGAAGAAGAGCTCTTGTAGTGCAAGAAGACACCACCGCTCAGTATGGACTGTTGTGTGCCGGCAGACTTTCTTGTGGGACCCTGAGGATTGTTAAGAAATATTTCTTTTATTTAACTGGCCCCAGGCAGGGGTGGTGGTAACCCAGAGAGAAGCTTGTGTGCAGTTTGTCAGGGGTCCCAAAGAGGAGGAAACAGAAGCAGGGCACCGCAGAGGCAAGTCTGGCCATGAGAGGCCGCTCAGGAGTCAGCCAATCCTGTTACATACTCATGTATATACTCTCATAGAGCCAAGCACCATAGTCCCATCACATGGACAGTAAACACAGCACACGGGAGTCATTGGCAGCAATCTTCCTCCATATTTTGCGGTCTTGGAACAGCCTTGAGAAGTGTCCCATACTGTATGCCGTCCAGTTAGCCACCTCACTGACCCACACTCGCCGTGCGTATCCACTGGCACCACTCTCTGCAAAGCTTGCTTTGTCAATCTTCCTCCACTCATCCAACCCTCGTGTTCCTCAAACTCAAGTTTCCTTTGTCTGATTGTCTTGCTGATGTCCAGTATCAGGTCACTTATGAGCGTTAACCTCTTTGTTATTTGTGTGTGAGGCATATCTAACGTGCAGCAATTTGTGGGCAGAAAGCCCCTTAATGTCCTGTTTCCTTAGCAGCCATGACTCCCCTACACAGAGTTAATTTTACACTTCATGGAAATTCCTTTGCTTCTCCAAATGCTGTTGAGTATCGCTAGAGCAGCAGTCACAAGTCCACTTCTCTGTCACATCTCTAAGTGCTACTTAGCACTGCTTAGGTCTCTCTGTGCACTCCAGTGCCTCTTCAGATCTGGGTAGAAATAGCTTCACCTTTTCAACAGACATTTTGTTTCTTTGTCTTTTTGTGTGATATCTTTAGAACCAACGTCTCTGCTTCTACAATATCTCTTTCTAGCTATTTTTGCACCTCTTGTTGCGATGACCCAGTCAGGTCAATATCATCGGCAAAGCACAGATGACTAATTTTTCATTCACCAATGGGTACATCCTCCTGTAGGTTTCCATCAGCGACTCTTCCTCAGAATAACAGTTGAAGAAGGTCAGTGATAGCATGTAGCCCTGTCTGACATGTATCTCTCAATCAAACCAACTACTTTGCTCATACCTGATAAACACCACAACTGTCCTGCTCCAATAGAGGTTTTGTATCAGCCTTATTAGATTTTCACCAACTCGGACTAGTCGCAGGCTTCCCCTAAGAGGTTTGTGCCAAATGCTTGGGAAAATCCAAAAAGACGTGGGCCACTTTCTCACCATTCTTGTATAACACATGCAGATTGAATATTTGCTGTCTTTTGGATCTAAACCAGGCTTGTTTTTCAGCTAGAAAGTTCTCTATCTTGGGTGCAATTGTCTTCTGGATGATGCACAGCAGTTTGTTGCTAGGGTATGTTAATAATGAGGCCATGCATTAATTTCCACAAATAATCGGGCCCTCCTTTTTATGAATAGGAACCATCAGGGGCTGGCTCCAAGTCTTTGGCCACTTTCTAAACTTGCAAATCACAGTAACAAGCTTGTGGTATGCCTGGATGAGTGTCACTCCACTACTTTTAATTAGTTCTGCTTGATCCCATACTCAGAACTAATATATCATGCTGGTTTTCTAATATGTACTGTTTTGTGTATACTAGCGGATCAGAGGCCACAAAAGTCATTTATATGAAAAATACACCATAAACTGCATTTACACAATACTCGTAGATACTGTGACCGGAATGGTCCATTTTGATCATCTAGTCTGACTTCCTGTATAATAAAGCCCAACTCAACCAATTGTTCTTCCATCTAGTCCAATACATGTACCTGTTACTTTATATAACAAAGAGCAATAGTGAAATGTGTGGACCTCTATAGGCCAGCTTGGTTCACAGCTGTTAGCTTCACAGCTACATGTCATGAAGAGGTGAGGTGAGGGGGGCTTGGGGAAGGAGTGGGGCCTGGGGTGGAGTAGGGGCGGGGTGGGGGCTTGGGGGAAGGGGAGGAGCAGGAGGAGCAAGAGATGGGGTGGGGGCAGGGCCTGGGGCTGATCAGGGATCAAGCACCCCCCAGGAACTGAGGAAGTCGGTGCTTATGCTTCTGGGAATGATTTTTTTCTTTTTTTTTTTTTTTTTGCCTATGTAATTTTGTGATTCAAATGGCAGGTCAAGAACCAGCCTCCAGCCTCCTCAGTATCTCAGCAGGACACTGAGGAAATGCAATAGGAGGGAGGGTAAGTGGCTTTGGAGCAGTAGTTCAACTGGCAGCAGTAGAATTTGCAGCCCTAATATACGCCCCTGGGACTGGGGTGAGGAGTCGGAAACAAGTTATTGATGTTTCTCCTCTGTCCTCCAGCTCACATCACCTGTGCAGTCTGTGAGTAGTTGGGTGGCTAAGAGAAGACCCAGCTATTCTTCAGGGTGGGAGATTTAGCTACTGTGGGTTTTGCTTGCAGCTGCTTCTGATCTCTCTCCTTTTTTCACCTCTATAGGGTGAAAAACAGGGAAGTAATAGCCACCACCCAAACTGTGGGAGATCCAGCTGCCAGTCTAATTTAATATATATGCAATGGCTCTTTTCCTCTATACCCTTATTCACTTCCCCTCCTGAATAGTTGCAGGTCTTTTGCTGCGTCAGATGAGCTGTTTCCCATGCTCTGTGTCCCCCTTTTTTTAGCTGGAAGCATACCTTGATCTCTGTGTATTCCTTCTAAATATAAGCTGTGCTGTGTGGCTTGAGAACATTCAAGCTAGAACTGCATTCAGATTTCTCTGTATTCCTGATCAAAAACACCCCTCACCTTTGCTGTGTGCATAAACATGTAACCTAAAATCTGTGGGCACCTGGGGTCAAATCCGGTCCTCCTGGAGCCAGTTAGTGTTGTACCATTGACTTCACGGGGAACAGGATTTGACATACATGGCATATATATTTGGTTCAGGTGCATGCTACCTCTGAGGGTAACAGAACCAAAGGATGAATGCCTATCAAAATTATCCTAAGATTTTGGGCCTACATGTTTGAGGGGGGCCATTAAATTATTCTGCCTCATCCTTGGCTAACAACATGTCCTGGTTGGTCAGAGTGAGAAGATTAACTCTCAGTCCATTAAGTGTTCCATATTATAAATAAATAAATTAATGGAGATATCCTATCTCCTAGAACTGGAAGGAACCTTGAAAGGTCGAGTCCAGTCCCCTGCCTTCTCTAGCAGGACCAAGTACTGATTTTGCCCCAGATCCCTAAGTGGCCCCCTCAAGGATTGAACTCACAACCCTGGGTTTAGCAGGCCAATGCTCAAAACGCTGAGCTATCCCTCCCTCCTTATTCTCCAGTGTCAGGCTATTGGTTTGTCATAAAGATCTTTCTGAAAAGACACTTAAAGGTGACTGTTGCCAAGATCTTCAGCAGTCATATCAGAGAGTGCTGGGCACGGTCTTTCATATGAGTATTGGACATCAAGGGACTGGTCTTTGTGGCTCTGTTAGTTTCTTGTAAATTAATTGTCCACCCTGGAAGCTGAAAAGCAGCAATCTCCCTTTGGAAATTCCCATAAGACAACCCTCATGATCATCATCACATCAAGCCCCGTTAGTGTGTTCTCTGCCTGCCTATCTCTAGGTCTGAGTCATGTTGCTCATGCCAAAGATATTTCATTAGATGGAGGAGACCCTCCGGAAAGAGAGGGAAAGCATCAGTGCTGCCTTTTTGTCAAGAGATAATTGTCTATGTGGCTGTCAGAAGAGAGCGATCCATCCCCAGTGTCAAAGCTCACCGTCTCCTGGGTGTATGTCTTTTAATCACTGGTCAAATGGCCAAGCAGAGCTGGGACACGTGGCAGGGTCCAGTTGAGCCTTGTTCGCACAGTTCATTTTATTCGGTGTATTTTTTCAGCGTCTGGATGAGTGGGATGATTTCGAGTTGGGGCTAGGCATTGGGGATTAAGTTTCATTTTAATATTTCTTCACTGCTGACTTGATGTGTGGCCACCATAGATGGCTTCAGGATTAGAAGGGGGGGCTGCAAGCTTTCCTCCAACTCATTACTTATGAGGCACATGATTACTTCAGCCTTCTAACCAGGGCTGGATAGTAGGCAGCTTTTAGACACTGATTGAACTATTGCACTGAGATCTTTTTTTAACTATGCTGGGTTGGGGAAAGAATCTCAAAAGCTTTGGTCACATGGTTAAAGTAGGGGCAAACTCTGCGCCCATCCATGACAGTCACCCTCATCTTTCCCTCCCTGGGTAAAATGTGCACCATCCAATTAAGAAAACAGGCAAAGAAGTAGATAAGAGTATGCCCGGAATCCCTGGGTTGTCTCTTTTGCATTGTTACCAAAGAATAATCTCGATGGGAGTCCTAGTGGAGTGATGCAGACATTCCAGCTGCTTTTGAATGTTCTCAGCCCGGTCTGCGGCGGAGGAAATGTTCAGCTTGGAGCACAGCCCTTTTCTGTTGTGTGTCAAAGCCAGTGCCTGAGTGGTGCTGTTGCCAAGCCCAGGAATTGTGCTACCAATAAGACCACCTCGCTCCCCTCAGGCTCAAAGCTAACTCAGTGTGATAGTAGAGGGAGCAAAGAAGAGACAGGCAAACATTTGGCTGCTGGTGCACCTCAGTGTTAAATTTACAATGCTTCCCTCTGCTTCTCTCTAAGCATCTCTCATTTTACTCACTAAGTTATAGATGAGGCAAAGCAATAGGGGGGAAACTTTTTCTGCGTCAGTGGAAATAGCATGGCTGAATATGCTTCTTTGGAACCTAATTTCCAGGTTAATGGGCTATGGCTGGAGATCAAGAGTGATCATTTCTTTTACTCTGCAGACAATAGCGTGATTGGATTATTTGGAATATGCAACTTTCTTGAAGGAGACAGAAAGGGAAAGAAAACTTTCCTACCTCCAGTTCTTAGCCTTGTGCCAGGTAGTTTACTATGTGATGGGTGAGGAGTCGTAGCTGATCTTATGCATGATGACAGTGATTCAGAAGTTACTACTGAGGAATCCACTGGAAAGCAAGAGGACTCCCTCTTCTCCTAGCCTTTTCCTCTTTGGCACATGCTTGTGCTGCTGTTTGCCACCCAGCAGAAGGGGTACCAGAGACAGAGATTTTCCAAAGAAACAGAGCCCAGTAATGACAGCTCCACTGTGTCGCTATCTCGTTATACCTTTGGTACCCAGTTTTCCCATTGCTTTATGTCTGTTTTTGCAGTGAATGCAGACTCTGGGACATGGCATGGAGCAGCCGAGCACTTGTGAATTCCCAGATAACTGTATCTACGTGCTTTTTGCCCAACATTGTTTCTCTAACTTGGTTTTAGTACCACTGCCTCTGTTGGCTTTGGAACCTGTTCTAATCTTACGCTGTGTTCTTCTGGCACTGTCCCGATGGAGTGGAACTTACCAGACCCTTCTGGCTGCAGCCATCTAGCTGGGAGAATACTTCTGCATCTGTTGACTTGGAGATGACATCTTCCGTGGTGGGAAGATTACACTTTCCCCCCTTACTGCTTCATTGAGCCTCTTTAAATCCATGCATGCACAGATGTGCCCATTGGAGCTCATATAACATGGCCCCCAGTTTCAGTAGAATTCACACTGGTTCTCCTTTGAACAGGCCACTTTACCAAACCCGGACTCACCTTCCTCTGTGTTTTAACAAAGCCCATCTTAATGGCTGTGGTTCAGTCTAAGAGGTTACATGTGCTGGTCCCATTAATGACAAAGATGTCCAACTCATGCTCTCTGCCTTTGTAGCTAGTACTGGCTTTGAATTGGCTTTCAACATGTCTTTGGCTTAATAAGCACTCTCTGGGTGCTGCTCCAGTGTAGAGCTAGTGCTTACCTTCTTAAGTTGCTTTAGAAATCACAGTCATGTATGCCCCAAAATCAATTTAAATTTAATAGTGTTGTAAATCTTGAGACTAACAGTCCATGCCTGTTGATGGGTGCTGTCTTTGGACACCCAAAATATGCTCGAGCATGCAGGGATGTAATCAGGAAGGCCAAAGCACAATTGGAGTTGCAGCTAGCAAGGGATATGAAGGGTAACAAGAAGGGTTTCTACAGGTATGTTAGCAACAAGAAGGTGGTCAGGGAAAGTGTGGGACCCTTACTGAATGAGGGAGGCAACCTAGTGACAGATGATGTGGAAAAAGCTGAAGTACTCAATGCTTTTTATGCCTCAATCTTCGCAGACAAGGTCACTCCCAGACTGCTGCACTGGGCAGCACAGTATGGGGAGGAGGTGAGCAGCCCTCAGTGGTGAAAGAACGGGTTAAGAAAAGCTGGACATGCACAAGTCCATGGGGCCGGATGCAATGCATCTGAGGGTGCTGAGGGAGTTGGCTGATGTGATTGCAGAGACATTGGCTATTATCTTTGAAAACTCATGGTGAACGGTGGAAGTCCTGGACGACTGGAAAAAGGCAAATATAGTGCCCATCTTTAAAAAAGGGAAGAAGGAGAATCCAGGGAACTACAGACTGGTTAGCCCTCACCTCAATCCCTGGAAAAATCATGCAGCAGGTCCTCAAGGAATCCATTTTAAGCACTTGGAGGAGAGGAAGATGATCAGGAACAGTCAGCATGGATTCACCAAGGGCAGGTCATGCCTAACCAACCTTATTGCCTTCTATGATGAGATAACTGGCTCTGTGGATATGGGGAAAGCGGTGGACGTGATATACCTTGACTTTAGCAAAGCTTTTGATATGGTCTCCCATGGTATTCTTGCCAGCAAGTTAAAGAAGTATGAATTGGATGAATGGACTATAAGGTGGATAGAAAGCTGGCCAGATCATTAGGCTCAACGGGTAGTGATCACTGGCTCGATGTCTAGTTGGCAGCTGGTATCAAGCAGAGTGCCCCAAGGGTGGGTCCTGAGGCTGGTTTTGTTCAACATCTTTATTAATGATCTGGATGATGGGATAGATTGCGCCCTCAGCAAGTTCACGGATGATACTCAGCTGGAGGGAGAGGTAGATACACTGGAGGGTAGGGATAGGGTCCAGAGTGACCTAGACAAATTGGAGGATTGGGCCAAAAGAAATCTGATGACGTTCAACAAGGACAAGTGCAGAGTCCTGCACTTAGGATGGAAGAATCCCATGCACTGCTACAGGCTGGGGACCGAATGGCTAGGCAGCAGTTCTGCAGAAAAGGACCTGGGAATTACAGTGGACGAGAAGCTCCTCATGGTCCATTTATCTACGTCCCTCATTAATCTCTTCTTGCTTTTTCCCATGCTGTTCCTTTACAGCCTCAAACCGCCTCTCCCTCCAGTAACTCCCAAGTCCTACCTCTGTTGTGATGCCAGTAAGAAATTGGCTAACTAACGTTGGCTAGATTGAACGGCATGGGTTAGCTGGAAATATTTATAAAAGAAAAGATACTGTCATATGAATCAAAGTTGTTGACGTACGTGTAGCTAACTTATGTGATAATGGGATCACGTTGTTGCACTCAGCTTCCCTCCTATTGTTTTGAAACAAGATGAGTGAGTTGAATAGTTAGATTGTAAGGAACGTGTCTTCTCATGTGTTCGAACAGCATTCAGAATTCCAGAACAGGGAGTCCCCAGTCCTGGAAGAGACAGTCAAGTGATGCTGCAATACAGATAAGTCAATGCCTTTTCCATACATGGACCTCCTGGGGACCCTCCTTCCCTTTAGCTATATGGGACAGCAGGGTGGTTGGGACCCCCAGATTGCAGAATCCCATAACAAGGGCTGAGAGCTCATCACTAAAGATCTCGGGTTACTTGCAGTCCCATCACAGCTACTCAGGGCGGGCCTTTGGAGCGACCATTACTACGGATGCCTCGATGTTTGGGAAGCACACCCCCAAGTCAATCCTCTGCTCTGGGGACACTGTCATCTAGGCTACAACTGGCGGCACTAGGGCCATTGCAAGTTCTCTGTCAATCCTCTGCTGAGCAGCTATTATCCTCTCCAGCCACAAGGCGGGGCGAGCTACGGAGCTTGAGAAGTAGCCCGAGCTACTGCCTCATCCAAGGACTGGCCGCAAGGTTCTGATCCCAGCTTTGAAACACACTTACTCACTCTGTCCCTCTCAAGTCACGCCATCATTTCCAGGCTTTGGAGGTCTAAAATGAAGCACCTAAATGTAGAGGGGATGAGCACCCGCTGCTCCTATTGACTTCTATGGGCACTGCGGGTGCTTAGATGCTTTCATGTAGATATTTAATCCTTGGTTTAGGGGCCCAATTGTATGCACCCAAGTTTGAAAATTTTCCCCTCAACCTTTCCTTGCCTCATTAGGCACCTCTGCAAATGGGTATAATCCTGAGCTACCTCCCAGGGAAGCCGTGACCGTGCAATAGCTAATGCGCTGTATAAGACCCCAAACTCATCCACCTGCACACAGACCCCCTCCAGTGAATGGCTAGTTCCCTTCCCTCCCCCAAGCACTCCTCCAGCATGTTTGGACAACGTACACACAGGGCTGAGTTTTCTAGTTTGTACCTCTGCTGTACAATATTCATGAAACACTTATGGCAGCTACAGATGCTGTGGTTTGGCAAGCGTATTGTGAAGTGTCTACAGTTTACTCTGGGATAATGTCCCAGACTGCTCAGCACAGCTGCAGTAGATCTAGTTCCAACAAGGACCTGCTGCTTGCTTTTAAATCCTGTCGTTTCTTCTCCTAGAGGACACGCTGTTGTATGTTCATGCTCTACTTTGAAAACTGCTACAATATCGTTAGAGCTTGGGGAAACCTCTCTCTTTGACAGTTTGTTCAACACACATGGCTTCATATGCTTACTTTTAGAGCCAAAGAAGAGACAGCATTACCGTGAAGGACTGAAGAAGAATACAAACCTGGACCAGGTCAGTGCCTACGATGCTACAGCTGACAATGAGAGTGTGTTAGAATTGTCATCATGTCGTTTCTGAATAGTACAGCTGGTCAAAAGCTGTTTAATGAGAAGGGGGTTTGGGGGTTGAAAAATTAACATTTTTCTAAGCCAAATGTTTTTATGGAAAAAATGTTATCAGTTTGGGATTTTTTTTTTAAATCAAAACTTTTTTCACCACGCCTATCAACTTCGTTTTTTGCTTATTGTGATCCTAGTTTTGGTAAACGATAATGAGTTAAATAAAAATTGCACGAGACTTTTTTTGGGGGGGAAAGGTTCATTTCTAACCCTTCGAATAGAAAACGATTTTGAAACTTTCCCAATCTTCCTGCCCCCACTTTTCAGCCAGTTCTACTGAACCATTGTTTCATTTCTCCCCTTATGAAATCAGGCCAATTCCTGCAATATCAGGCGCTAATCGTCACTGTTTTCGCATGGTCTCATGTTGATACCAACTTCCCTTTAAGGAAATGGTCTTCCAGTTCTAAGGATCCCTGGCACACATGCAAGTCCTGTATTAACTGGGATGTACGTGCACTAGTTGGGACTCTCTTGTTCTTAGTCATCGTGTTACAATTATGGTCTCTGATGGAAAGCAAATTAAATCAAAAGCATCAATGACCCTTGGGACCGGACACAAGAGGAGCACTGGAGCACAAGGTCTCTGCAGGCTTAGTCCTGCTGGCAGCACTAGTCTCCACAAAGTAGGCAGGGAGGAGTGGGAAGGAGGCCGGATCATAGTCCCTCCCTTCCCCCCACATTGCCCGCAACCCTGAGAGGAGCTGACCCTGTACCCTGATGGCTCCCTCTGCTACGTTGAGATAGTGAGGCTATTTGTGGTGGGGTGGCTGCCCCACACAGAGAGAAGAAGGGGTTAAAAGCAGCACCAGGGAGGCTGGGCAGAACCCACGAATCAGGAAAGGGCTTACTGAGCCCACCACGAGGGGGAAGGCTTGCTGGAGCAGCCAATCAGGGCTGGCGAGGGCCATATATAAAGGGCTGCTCAGCAGAGCAGAGGGGAGTCTCTCCCTGGAAGGCAAGGGAGGAGGACTGACTGAAGAATTGGCATGGGAAGAGCAGGGCAGGGCCAGCAGAGTGTGTCGGGACCCAGAGTAGCGGGGTGGTCTGGGTCGTCCCCACCCCCCTCACCCCACTTGCCAATGAGGAGAGCGGCCGGTATCCAGACTGCAGTTTGCCCCTGAGGTGAGGGGCTGGACCTTGGCCTGCAGTTGGCTGCTGAGGCAAGTGGCAGGACTAAGGACTGCCGGTCCCTGGGAAGGGGGGGAGATACCGAGGTGGGGGCACAGCCAGAGGACCAGGCCCAAAAGAGGACGCTGCAGTCCGGGGAGTGACGTGGGTCCAAAGAGTGGAGACTGCAGGCGAGACACCACTAGCTGAGGGTGGAGTGGAAGGGCCAAGTGCTAATTCCGAGGATGGCCAACAGGAGGTGCCATGGTTGTGAGTCCCACTTTGTTACCCTATTGCACTGACATGTTTACAGGGACATGCATGCTTATGTAGCCCTTCTGCCAGGTGGGGACAGCAGCAACGAGGGCCGGGGTCAATAGCCAGGTGGTTCTGAACAATACAAAACAGAAGTGGCTTGCGCTCCCCCCCAGCAATCTGGGAAAACTTGGGTGGGTTCGCCTCCCACCCCTGAATTGATGCCTCTGCCTCTGATCGTCAGAGGTTTCTGCCACTGTTGGTTGCTTTCTGTGCCTCTGTTACTGCCGCTGCATGTCACCATTGCTGCTGGTTGTTGTTACTACTGCTGCCCTTGATACCGCTGATCACAGCTGCCACCATCACTGCTGCCTCCCTCCGTGGTGCCGGGTTCTGGGGTGCTCCCACTTAGTCCAGTTCTCAGTGATTTCAGCTCTTTAGTGATTTCTTCAGGTAGTTGGGAACCTCGCTTCTGCTGCTACTTCTGCATTGTCTTTTCACCACAGCGCTGTCTCCATACCAGGTGTAACCTTCAGCCCCCCTGAGATCAGCTTATCAGTGAGTTCAGCTCTAACGCACACTGAAAAAGAACCAGGGCTCTCATGTGAGTCTAGTGAGTGTTGTCTTTAAACACTGAAGGGGGGAGGGTCCAAGGGTTTCTGGGACGCTTTAAACAGGTCCACACATCACATAGCAACAACTGTGTCCACCCCCTTCTGCCCTGTACTTGGCATCACTACCTCGTTTAGCAAGTGAGGTTACAATTAGGGTGACTCCCCTCATCAGGCCATGTTAAGTACAGTCCTGTTGCCCTTTACTCATACAATAAGGATCATAACATTTAATTACCCCTGCATTCAATACTAATGTGAGTTTTAACCCAAAACAGATCACTTTGGCAACGCAAATCTGTCTGCTGATCTCTTAGGCAGAGTAGGCGTGTCTATGCAAATACAGTCTGCTCCTGAGGTTCCTCCAAGTTCATCACTAGGTGTCAGGGGAGAACTCTTCCGGACCCTGCTTACACTTGAGTACATTGCCAAATTAGGCCCTTAATAAGGCCAAAGGTCACACATGAAGTCTTTGATAGAGTCAAGAGTTGAACTCAGACCTCCCAAGTCCCAATCTATTGCCTTAGCCACAAGACCAGCCTTCCATCTTAGAGAAAGAATTTATAACTATGTAACCTCCTCTAATACCATATAACATATGGCTTTGTTCACTTTCCTCAAACATAACCAAAGAAATTCAAGCAGACCGCAATAGAAGTCAGCTATAGAAAAATGCATGGACTCCCTTGTGAGATATTAGTGCACAACTCGTTCTTTTATATGTAAGTCTATAAGTTTGAGGGTATTTTTCCTATCCTCGCCCCCCCCCCCCATCCACTTAGGCAGATGAAGCCTCAGCTGGACTACTGTACCAAATTCTGGGCACCACATTTTAGAAAAAAATTGTACAAATCAGAGTACAAAAGAGAGCAACAAAAATGATAAAAGGTTTAGAAAACCTGATCTATGAGGAAAAGTTAAATAACTGGGCAGGTTTAATCTTGAGAAAAGAAGACTGAGTGGGGACCTGATAAGTCTTCAAATCAGTTAAAGGCTGTTAGAAAGAGGACGATGATCAATTATTCTCCATGTCCACTGAAGGTAGGACACAAAGTAATCGACTTAATCTGCAGCAAGGGAGATTTAAATTAGACATTAGGAAAAAACTCAGTATAAGGATAGTTAAGTTCTGGAATAGACTCCTAAGAAAGGTTGAGGAATCCACACCATTGGACCTCTCAAGGTCCCTCTAGTCCTACATTTCTATGATTCTATGTAAACCCTCACAATCTTTGATGTATTTATTCTCACAACACCCTTGTGAGGTGGGGAAATGCTGTCATCTCCATTTGTAAACTGAGGCCAGGAAAGACTATGTGGCTTGTCCAAGGAAGTCTGTGGTAGAGCAGAGAATTGAGCCCATATCTCCCAAGTCCCCAGGTAGGACCCAAGCCACTAGACCATCATTCCAAATTGGGAAGGCCAAATCCTGAGAGGTGTTTACCATTTGGAACACCAAGTAAATAATGTGAGAGGCAAGTGCCTCAGGTTTCTTGTTATTGGCAATCTGATTAAAATTAGATACTTGGAGAAATGACGATACCCAATGTTGCAGTTTCTGAGGTTCAGCAACAACCAACGCCAACTGCACACTTTGGATTTCAAACTTAATACAATAAGCACTAAGCCATCCGTAAGTCTGAGAATGCACAGAGCAGCTGTTGTAACAGAATCCTTTTTCAGCTTTTTAGTTAGACCGTCACAAACATGTTGCCAAAACCCCATGAATATTTCAGCAGAACTAACACACATGAAGAAATTATCTCAAAAATGGTCTGATGGTGCCAACTCATGCTGCTAAAGTTATTGCCCGATAGGTTCCCTACAAGGCATAGCACAGAGGGGAACAAAACCACTCTCATTCTGTGGAAATGGGGCTATGGGCCGTGTAAAGGCAAATACAAGGGTGTTCTCCTTCCTCCATAGCTACCACACCTCTCTGCAAAATTTCTCCACAGCGAATGTGTGCTCATAGTGCTCACTGTAATTCACAATAAAATTGGACTAACAGTCCATGTGAGGTCAAATTCTTCCCTGACATACGCATGCAAAACTCCTGCTGAAATCAATGGGAATTACATGTATGTAATTTTAGGAAGAAGTTAGTCCCATGAGTTAATTTTATAATTGCCAACATCAAATTCTGGCACCAGAGTCACAGATGTGTCTCCTGAAATGCAAACACCATTAAATATTTAATTTAATTTAAGATCCACAGGAATCTGCCATATCTTAAGGAGTGCTAAGCTCCAGGCACTCTTATCTCCATCTTACTTAACAGAGGAGCTCCGAAAGGACAATGATGTGGAAGCATTTGAAAGCTAGTGCTTTTTGATTTTTGTAATGCACTTTATTCCGTTTCAGGAGTATGAGTTATCTAGTGCATAGGAGTAGTGTATGAGCCCTCTAGTGGTGCTCCCTGTGCTCTGTGTTTTAGAAGCGACCAGAAACCAGCCAGACCAGCCATGTGTATATAGCTAGGCATAGCTTGTTTGTGTGTATTTAGTTAACCTGGTTATTTGGGACCCACCTGTTCCCATGGGGCTTCTTTATATGTTGTTGTTGGTTGTTGTGTAACACAATTATTACAAAAAAAAGTTATTCTTGCCCTTCATTAAAATAACTCTGTGACAGGGTGGACTAGGCCCTGAGTCTCTCTGCTGGAGGCCTCAGAGTCCCGCTACACCTGTCCCAGGAAAAGAGTAGTGGAGCTAAGTCCTCCAAGCAGCCTAGAGAGGCTGCGTGGGACGCAGCCAATCAGGAGGGGAGGCTGCAAGGGGCTAGCCAATCAGTGGGTTTCAGCTAGTATAAAAGAAGCCACCGTGCAGCCCAGAGTTAGATGCTGTTTGGAGCCCAAGAAGTAAAGGTGGTGCTCCAAGGGGGCTGAAGAACTGCAGTACCATGGACAGCTCAGTGCTGCTGGGAGCGAGAGTAAGCTCCTGGCTGGCTGCTGGGTCTGAACATAGAACACCCCTGAGGTAAGGGTGAAGCATTGGTGGAGGTTGGCACCATGCAGAAGTGACAGAGGGAACTGAAAGCAATTTAGTTAAAGGAACATGGCGGTGTGTGACTGCTATTCTTAGGGTCCCTGGGCTGGGACCTGGAGTAGTGGGCGGGCCCAGGTCCTGCCCCCATAAGCCATTGGGGAAGTGGCCTACAGTTGGACAGTGATAAACTCCAGAAGGGGAACTGAACTGTAAGAGGCCCAGCTGGAGAGTTGGGGCCAGAACAGACCAGAGTGGGCAAAAACAACAAGGAGGCTGGAGTGGGCAAAGAGTCTCCCGGAAGGAAGCCCTGGGGGCATGGCCCCCTACTAGGGCCAGGAGCGCATAAAGACCCCAGAAGGGGTCTGTTTGAGTTGTGTTCCATACAGACTGTGTGCCTTGGCCAGAGAGCTGAGTCACTAAAAACTGCCAGAAGGGGTCACCACAGACTGAAAGAGGTGCAGACACACCCAGCTGGAGGGTAGGAGGGGGGCTCATGAGAGGTTGGTGCCACCCCATTACAAACTCACTCTGAACAAATGACTAGCCACTAGAAAGATCCATTTACAAAGACAACAACATTAGAAATATCTAAACATGAGTGGCTAGAACACAAATGTTCAGTTAAGACGCCACAGGAACTTGAGCCAGTTGCCAATTTTAAATAAATGCTAATATTTTTCTAAGGTTTTGATTATGTCCAATATTTGTAATTCTTTATTGAAAATGTTAAGTTGTTTTAACACAATAAATACATTAGGTTTGCTGTGGGGGGGAAAAAAGCTGGGCAAATAATTTATAGCAAAAATTTATTTCATGAATTGTCTGCAAACAGCTTAATTTTTTATCTTGAGTTTGTTATTAACAATTATCTGCCAAATTTCCGTGAATGATTTTTAACCTATAAATTGTTCATTGTTAGTAGTTGATATTATTAAATTAGAGCTGTGCTGGCTAGATTGGATTGGTTACATAGGTCCTGTTCCCTTTAATTCTTAGAATCAGGCTGCAGTGCAAATACTTGCAATTATGAGTTGAACATGAACTTTCCCTCTGTATGCTTCAGTATTTGTTTAAAACTAGCTGGTTCCACTAACATTCATGCCAATAAACTTGTTTGCTAGAATATTCAGAGAAAGTGGCCATATAAGATGCATGAATATAGTCCAAGTGAATTAAGTAAAAATCTTCACCCGGCTCAGACTGGTGATATTGACATTCTAGCAAAGAGATGGGAGACTAGTTGACATAACATTGGAAAAAAATCACTTGTAATTACACTTTGGTTAATACAACAAAAGCTCTTTTGGGGCTGTTTTGATACTAGGTAGAAGAAGAGACGTTGCAATAAGAGAATCTGCTTTATGTTGGAATTATTAAAGGAGGCGGTTTTGAATAAGAGGATACTAGATGCTTAAGTGTTGTTAAGAGTTTAGCCGAAGAATAAACATGGCTTTCGGTAGCAACATCCCTAACGACACTCTGATTTCTGTTTGAGAAGACTTGGGGTCAATTGGAGGTTCTAATAATCCTGCAAGGGAGTTTTTGTTAAAAGCATCTGCAGTTGCTAAGAGAACTATCTCAAGCCACTGGAATATAGAAGATAAATGGACTATTACGAAATGGTGCAATGAAATGAATGAGCTGGTGAGCCTAGAAAAAATAGGACCAGATTCTCAGCTGGTGTAAATGGGTACAACTCCTCTGAAGACACTGAGCTACACCGACTGACAGCAGCTGAGAATCTGGCTCGTATTTCTGAAAGGGAAGAGCTGGTGATTTGGGAAGCTTATCGTCCTTGGTTTTAGACTTTTATGATTGAGACTTGCATCTGTTATAAGTACAGCTTTTCACAGTGGATTTCTGTATCATATTTGGTTTATTTTGATCGGTGCTGTTTGTGCTCAGATGTTTGGCGCTGTGTGTGTGTGTGTGTGTGTGTGTGTGCCCTCTGTGTGCTGCCCCAGCTCTGCGCAGACAGCCGGCATGGCAGACCTCAAGCAAACCGCCCAATGACCACAAGCTCTGTTAAGTTACAAAAGCACCCAGCCAGGTTTATTGTCAACGAAGCGTGGTACTAGTATCCCGCAGACTCTGCTGGACCACTAATACATTTATCCCTGTAACAATGGACCAGCTCAGTGAACCGTGGGACTTTCCATTCCTCCCTAGGCTGGACAAAGACACTCCCTCTGAAATACATCTTTATACCCTCATACAAATGGGTTACATTCTGCTGCTCTGACATAGTTACTGCCCCCTGATGTGGCTAGTTATCACCCATCACCTTGTACATGTTGTTTCAATCAAAACATTTCTATTATGTAGTCATCTTGACCGTATCTTTTAGGAGGGGTCAATATTCCTGTTATCCTTGTGGGATGTTTTTGTACCATTCTCGATATCAGGATGTTCTGGTACTACTTGATATCGGGCAGTTGTCTCAAGTGCTTGGGGGAGGCACACATCAAAGACAAGTGCTGTATCTGTAAGAACTTTCGGCCCCACACGCAAAAAGAGCGGGATATTCGACTCCGGGCTCTCCTTATGGAGTTGCCCTGCATCCGGCGTCCAAGCCATCTAGGCATGAGTCGCTGAGCACCTTGGCATCGGTGAGAAGTGCACCCCTGGCACGGGGCTCTGTACCGAAAAAGAAAGTGAGAAAACACGGCTCTCTGGCACTGGTGAAGAAAAGCCCGGTGGCAGCGGGCAAAGTAACAGCCTTGGGCCGTCCGCCTTCCCTGGAGCCCTGCAGTCAGCCCTCTCCAGTTGGGGCCATTAGCCCAGTAAAAGGTCCTCCTCCGACTCCTGCGAGCGGTACTGGACTGACTCCTGCTGGCGCCGACGCGTACTCCCCAGGCATCGGAGGAGCACAGGCCTCCACCCGTTCGGGGCCAGCTGATAAGGCTCCCTAGGGAGCAGTGGAGTGCTGCCGATCCCCCGAGGCGATGACGTGCTCTGCACCACCGCGCTGACGGACGTTGGAGCCTCTGTCCAGGTTGGCATGTAGGGTGACCAGATGTCCCAATTTTGTAGGGACAGTCTAAATATTTAGGGCTTTTTCTTATATAGGCACCTATTACCCCCCACCCCCGTCCCGATTTTTCACACTTGCTGTCTGGTCACCCTAGTTGGAGCTACTCGCCATCAGTTGCCGGCGTTGCGGTCACAGTTGTCCTGACATGGTTTGCCGAGAGGGAGGCGCCGGTTCCTCTGCTACCAGCACCAATCGCCATCCTGCAGGTTGTCGTCTCGTCACCAATCCTAGTTGCTGATGCTGTGGCAGCGTTTTCCTTCCTGCCTCCATTCCCCTCGGCACTGACCCCAGTCTCCATGCCGTTGGTACCGGTCCCCCTGTGCAGGGCATTGGTCACCGTTATCGGTGGTCTCAAGGCAGACTCGGACATCTACAGCCCCTCTGGGGTCTCCAGAAGGGGTTTCCTCCAGAACCAAGGTCCGCTTTAGCCCCTTGCCTAGACCCTAGCGGTGAGAGTGGGCTACCAAGCCGGCATCGATAGTGTTGGGCCAGTGGCCTGTGCAGTGGCTTTGTTGGAACATGTGGGGGGTTCCAGCTGTGGCTATGCCCCCTTCGCTCCACTTGTTCTGATGGCTTGGATCCTGCGTGGCTGAGCACAGGAGAACAGGAATGCTTGGCTCATGTTCAATAGGTTTTGCTGACTCAGCAATCTTGAGAGGACGCTGGCTTTGACAGAGTAGTGCTCCAAACTACAAGACTGAACTTCAAGCCCACCTTCGAGGATTCTGCTTGTGAGTCCCCTACCATGGAATCGACGTGAGCAAGCACTCGAAGGAAAAATGGTTACCCACCTTTTCGTAACTGTTCTTTGAGATGTGTTGCTCATGTCCATTCCCTTTCCAGCCCCTCTGTCAGAGTTGTCGGCACGAAGGAACAGAGGGCACAGGGCCAGTGGCACCTGATTTACCAGTGCATGAGCATGGCACTCAAGGGGGCGCCATGGCCACTACGGATACCACTAAGGCAAAAATCTCCTATGACCACGCACATGGGCGCCAGGCTACATGGAATGGACATGAGCAACACCTCTCAAAGAACAACAGTTATGAAAAGGTGGGTAACCATTTTTTCCACCCTTACTAAAATAAGTAATCCTTATGCAAATAATCCCATTGAAGTCAGTGTAACTACTTGCGTGGGTAAGGATTATTCACACAAATAGTGGATGCAGGATCAGGGTTATGTATGTACAGTTTTGCTTGATTGTGTTGTACATTTATGTACCTGTCACTTATGTTCTTAGTATTCTTTAGCCTATTTTACAATTTTTTCTGTAGGATCTCCAATGATAATATCTAAGTGCTTACTAGGTACATTGTATCCACATAGCAAAGTCCTTCCTGGTCTCTTTAGGGTATTCTGCTTTTCTCCATCGTCTGGTTTAGCTAAGAGGCTCTGCTGGGCTGAATATATTTTAGGTAATGCTGGTAGCGCCACCTATTAAGGCTGTCTGACACGTCCCATTCTATGGCCCTGTTTTCAGTTGCTTATACTTTTGCCAAACTTTAACCGTTTGGGCTACAATTTTCCATGATGAGCACCTGACTGTTAATTTCAGCCCAAAATGGTTTAACCATCGCCAAGAGTGATGCTAGGGGAAAACGCACTGTTTTGCCCATGTTAAAAAAAACTATAGTGACCTTCCTTTGGATAGCTCTCGTGCCCCTAAGCTTTGGAGCAGGGACTTGAAATTTGGCAGGGGGTAGTGTGTCTTTGTATCAGTGATGTGCCTTTGGGCATCCTAGTGAAAATCTGCCCACATGTGGCCAAGTTATAAGCTTTTGGAAAAATCACAATGATGCCTGTCTTAAGGCTGCCTATCACTTTTCAGTATGAGCTCCAGGGCCTCTATGCAAGGCAGAGGTAAATGACCTACTGATGGCACAGTCAGTCTAAATTGTCTCAAACTGGAGCAGAAGGCAGGTTTCCAGGGAGGGGCTTTAAAAGAAGATCCCTGCTCAATGGGAGAAGAACAGGGAGAGAGAACAGATTTCGGGAGAGAAGTCGGACCAGGGCCAAACTATTGCCTAGTAGATCTCCCAGAGGTGTGGGAGATGTTTATGGTGCATCATATTTGTGGATTTTGATGGGCTAGACCTGTAAGCGACCTAGCCAAAAGCCTAAGTCTCTGGCTACATCTACACTAAAAGCACTACAGCAGTCTTACATGTCAATGTACTGAGCACTTTCCAGACTCGTGCAATTCCTATATGCCAGTCGCACTGTGTATGCTCCCAGGTGCTTTTCACAGGCAAACCCAATACAGTTTTGCACAGGCAATGTTAATTCAGGCACTTCCTAACTTTTGAGTGCTTGACTTTGCAACTTGAATGCTCTTTAATGTGGTATTTTGTGTGTGTAAAATGTAGTTGTCTGGTTTTCTGTGCATGTGCGAACACATGCACACGAGCTGGTTATTTAAAACATAGTTAACCCTAGGTTTCCAGTTAAGTTTACTTCTAATAAAGTAGTAGTTTAGATTCTTGATATTATTCTTGCTTTTTTTTTAATGCCTCTTGTTCTATATAACCTAAAATATTCCAAACATATACACACCATTGAAATGTATAACCACAATAGAGGTTTTATTGAAAATATTTGATTCAGTGGATTCGAAGATCAAGTGACCAAGGGAAATAGTTGCATATTTCAACAGCTCTTCCAAAGTTTTTTTTTGTCACTTTTCCCTCTCTAGCATCTTTTCTTCTCCATCTCTCTTGCTAAAACCCTTTTCAGTTCCTTGTTCATCTCCCACCTTAACAACTGCAAGCTCCAGTTAGCCAAAAGGTTAGTCCTCGCCCTCCTCTGCTGCTATGGACATGCCATTCCCTGCAATAATTTCTTCTCATCCTATTCAATATACTAATCCTTCCCTTCAAGGCTCTGAATAACTCTGACTCCACTCTCATTTCTTCCTACTTACCCTCTGTCTGCTTATCCTGCCCAAGCCCTCATCCTAACTGATCCCATCTCAGGCCTTTAAATCCAGACAGATAGAATTCCTTATATATCAGATTCTATTATGCCTGCATTAGGTTAGTACAAGAGAACATCAATTTTAAAATGGTATCTAGAGAAAAACACTATGTGCAAATTAAGATTTTTTTTTTCCATTGGTCATACTAGAAATTCCAAGCTACAGCTAATGAAACTGTAATAATAGCTGGGACTGAAATGTGGAGATTTTACAGATGTGAGGGTTCCTCCTCCCCCCCCAAACAGAGAATCTTTTCTTAACTGATTCATTTTATGGTAACTAAGACAGTCCAGTGCCATGTCCCAGAACAAGGTTTCCCATTAAGTCTTCATGCTTAGCTCTTGCTAGTGAGATGTAGGGGTCCAACCATTAGAAAATGTTTTGGCCAAGTTCTTTGGCAATATTCAGTACTGGCTGCATTGCTCACAGAAGGCCGGTGGACCATTCATGACGCGATCCTTGGGAGACAGTCTAGAGGATATTTGTACATCTAGGGACAGATTTTTCCAGAGAGCTCCGCACCCAGCAGCTCTCATGGGGCTCTGAGCACTTTTGGAAAACTTGGCCACTTCATTTAGATGCCTAAATAGAAGCTGAGCTCTTTGGAAAATCCGGCTCAATGGTGGGCGCTGACTAAACGTGAAACCTGGCCCGTGGCATTCGTACTCGAGGGCAGGTGCAGCAGTGAACAGAGTGACCTGAAAGTGGCCCATGGCAAGTGAGCAGCCCGTCCGGATCCAGGCCTGAGCCGCAGCTCCCTAGTGCATGCTTGGAGGTGAACTAAAGAGCAAGGTTGCACTTATACTATATTAAGCGGGGGTGGGATTAATATTGAGAGAGAAAATGGACCCACCAGAGTACTACCGCCCCATGCCAGCAGGTGGTAGCTGCTTGCCAAACAGCCACCTGCCTACGGCCATTGGACAGAGGGGTTCAGTGGGAGCTCTGTGACCAACAGGGCAAAGTAAGCGGCAGGTTGGCTCATTACAGCCTTCCCCCAGCTACGAAGGGTATAGCGCTGAATCACGCACAGCTGTTTTCGTTTGGTTGGGTGTGTCTTTGTGACCGTGCTGACCTGCCAGAGGCTGGCAAGCAAAGCAAAGAGCTGCTGCTTCTAAGTCAGTATTTCCTTTTTACTCCCCAAACGGGGGGAGGACTTCAGCTTTGCCTCTCCCAGGTAGATTGCCCCTGGAGATGAGCCCAAAGCCCAGTGCCAGAATCTACTCCCTTCCCCAAAGTGTTCTTTACTAGGGCCATTAGCCTGAATGCCAACCCCTGCAGCAGCATTATGCATGAGCATGCAAAGGTGAGACCCCAGAGTACAAGAATAGGAGTGATCCCAAAACATGTGAATTTTGGAAGGATGCGTGGAGTCTTCACTGCTGGCTGTGTGAGGAAGAGTGACAAACGGGAGTTATTTTTTTTTTAACCTGAATTAAGTGGGTTTTTTTAGCCATTGCTTTGAGGATAGAAGAGACAGAAGGAAACCTTTTTAATCTTCCTGAGTAATTTAAAGTGACAGAATCTGGTGAGACATAGAAAAGTGGTGTTAGACATAAAACGGTGAAGATATTTTTTGGAGACATAACCCTCAGACAGAGAGAGAGGTGCGTGACAGAGGCACCAGGAAAATTGTGGTGCAAGGATAAATTTTTTTTGTACTACCTCCATGGTGTTATGGCTAATATCAGTACATATTATCCTGAGTGTAAAAAAGGATGTCCTGAATCACTAAGGGAGGGTGAGGTAACCAATGCAGTATCGGGTTCGATCAGAAACAGAGAGGCTTCCTCCAAAACTTGTCCTAAAGCTAAATTCCAACTTCACTCCAATCTGGAGGAAGTATTGGGGGGAGGAGGGGGGGGGAAGAGCTCGCCTCTCTGTTCCCAGCATAATCTACAAATCAGAAGGAATTTCCCAAACAATCTGTGTATTTACTAAAAACAACATCTGAGCCAGATGCTACCCACGGGGGAACAACTAGATTTTCTACCAGGGTGACAACGAAATGCAGAAGTCTAAAATCCGACAGGCGCTCGAATCTGATGTAGAATCAAGTACCAGGGAAGTATTGGTAACAGCGTAAAACGAGGTCATGAAGGGGAGCTTCCTCAAGGCAGAGGAAGGGGAGGGAGTCAGTTTGGATGACTCACGTCACGCAGCTGTTCTTGCTTGCTTCCTGAGGGCCGGAAGGGCACTTAGATGCAGTTGCACCAAAACTCCGTACGGGAGCAACACCTCCTGTAATGGTGCAGGGAAAGGCTCCTTGGTAAGTGTGTACTTTTGAGATGTCATTAAAGTATTTCAATTTGCAGTTTATCTGTGGGTGGTAAATGGAGATCAGGGAGGGCTTGTCCTTTAGCCTGCCAGGTATGTCTTAGGGTATATCTACATTGCAATTAAAAACCCGTGGTTGGCCTGTACCAGCTGGCTCGGGCATAGGGGCTGTTCAATTGTGGTGTCGGCGTTCGGGCTTGGGCTGGAGCCAGGGCTCTAGGACCCTGCAAGGTGGGATGGTCCCTGAACTCAGTGTTGCTGCCTGACCCCGAATGTGTACACTGCACTTAAACAGCTCTTTTGCCCAGGCCCCACGAGCCTGAATCAACTGGCACAGGCCAGCCCTGGGTGTCTAATTGCAGTGTAGACACACCCTGAGAGTATGCAGCAGTGAACTGTTGTCCATTAGTACTAAAGGTACAGGCCACCCCACACACACACACACGGAATTTGCCAAGTACCTTGTATATCTTCTAGCACCCTGGAACCTTTAAATGAATCCTCTGTCATTCCAGTTTACCTTAACTGTTTCACAGTCCTGTGTCTGTATCCGTGGGTTTGTTGCATCCTTACCTACATGTTGTTGTTAAGTAACAGAAATGGTGCAATCCTGACTGTATTGCTAAGCTCTAGTAATCTCTTCACCTCTGTGAATTTACTTATTACATGCTGTTGGGCTAACTATATAACTGTATTCTAGTACGTCTTTGCATCCATCCAACTTGTATTCCACCAGCCTGTTTAATGTATATATGCACTTTTTGCAGTATCTCCAGCAGAGTGATGGCTCTGCTATAAAAAGCATGCCAACATTTGGTATCAACTGCTTACTTTCCATCCTTTCTTCCTGTTGCATCCATCCTTCTTTGCTTAAGAAACCAATACAGGGAGCTTGGTCACTTATTTCTCTCCTGGGGACTTTTTGTGTAGGCTTTTTCTCTTGACTCACTATTGGTTCCAGCAAAGAGACTTCTGTATAATGACTTATGGTACCTTCTCTCCTCTCCCGCACATTCCCCATTGCACTCTAATGGCCCGATCCATTGAAAGACTCTGAGACCTGAATGGGAGCTGGATCAGACCCTAAATGCAGTCTCATGGTCACAGTGATATTACTGCTGCAATCTTCACTATCTGGGGAGGGAATGTGTGTGTAGGTACTTGTACAGCCCACATCATCGCAATATCTGAGGGTCTTCTTGGGGGGAAGCCAAAGCAAAAAGGTGAGGTATATTTTGTAGCAGGGTCTCCCAAGGATCTGTACTGGGACCAGTGCTGGTCAACATATTCAGAAATGATCTGGAAAAGGGGGGAAACAGTGCAGTGGCAAAGTTTGCAGACAATACAAAATGACTCAAGATAGTTAAGTCCAAAGCTGACAGTGAAGAGAGATAAAGGAATCTCACTAAACTGGGTGATCGGGTAACAAAATGCCAGATGAAATTCAATTAGTGTAAATACACAGTAATCCACATTGGGGAAACATCCCAACTATACATATAAAATGATGGGGTCTAAATTAGCTGTACCACTCCAGGAAATGATGTTGGAGTCATTGTGGATAGTTCTTTGAAAACCTCTGCTCAGTGTGCAGCGGCAGTCAGAAAAGTGAATAGAATGCTGGGAACCATTAGGAAAAGGATAGAAAATATCATCATGTCACTATATAAATCGATGGTACACCCACACCTTGGAATATTGCATGCAGTTTTGGTTGCCCCATCTCAACAAAGATATATTAGAATTGGAAAAGGTACAGAGAAGGGCAACAAATGATAAGGGGTATGGAACATCTTCCATGTGAGGGAAGATTAAAAAGATTGGGACTGTTCAGCTTGGGAAAGAGATGATTAAGAGGGGATATAATAGAGATCTACAAAATCATGAATGGTGTGGAGAAAGTGACTAAGCAAGTGCTGTTTACCCCCCTGACATCACACACAAATCTGGAGTCCCCCCATGAAATTAATAGGCAGCAGTTTTTAAAACAAACAAAAAAAAACCCCATCATATAACGCACATTCAATCTGTGGAACTCATTGCCTGAGGAAGTTGTGAAGGTGAAAAGTGTAACTGGGTTCAAAAAAGAATTGGCTTTTTGACTATGGCTAAGCTGGTGGCTAGTAGGGTTTTCTGAAATCCTTAACATTTCTGGCTTATTTATACTCTAAAAAGCAATTGCTTTGACTTGAAAGTTGCTAACTGTCACTTGGCAAGTTTGTATGCAGTGTTGTAGCCAGGTTGGTCCCAAGATATTAGAGACAAGGTGGGTGAGGTAATATCTTTTATTGGCCCAATCTCTGTTGCTGAGAGACAAGCTCTTGAGCTTACACAAAGCTCTCCTTCAGGTCTGGAAAACTAATTCAGAGTGTCACAGCTAAATATAAGGTGGAACAGATTTTTAGCATAAGTAATTAACACATTCCCAGGGACCATTCAAGATGAAGTGGCCTGTTAACCCCACTCCAGTCATAAGAGTATGGGGGGGGGTTGTTTGTTTGTAATAAGCCATAAATCTAGTGTCTCTGTTCAGTCCATGATTTTTAGTGTTTAGCAGAGTTATGAATTTAAGCTCCCAGGCTCATCTTTTGAAAGGATAGTGCAGGTTTCCTTTGAGGATGAGAACTGAGAGGTCAGATGTAGAGTGCTCACTTTGTGAAAAGAGTTCACCCACAGGTGATAAGGTGTTCTTGTCTTTTATCATTTTCCTATGAGTTCACTCAAGAGTGTAGTGATTGTCTGATTTCACCCACATAGTTGTTGGGACATTTGGTGCACTGGAGGAGGTATGCCACATTTTGGGATAGGCATATGTAGGATCCATAGATTTTGAAAGGTGTGTTTGGGGGGGCGGGGTGTTCACTGTAGTGGTGGAGCTATATCTGCAGTTTTGCATCTGTTCTGGCAGGGTCTGGTGCCACTTTGGTTTGGTGTGTTTTGGTCTGTGGGGAGCTTACTTCAAATGATGAGTTTGGAAGGATGGGAATTGTTTGAAGGCCAAATGAGGGGATTCAAGAAATATTTCTTTCAGGATGGGGTCCCTATTGAATGTGGCATGTAGTTTTTTGATACTCCTTATGGGTTCCAGTGTGGGGTGGTAGGTGACAAGTAGAGGTGTGTGGTTGGAGGTTTTATTTCTGTACTGAAGCAGGTTCTCTCAAGGTGACCCGTTCCATGATGTGATCTACTTCTCTGGTGGAGTGTTCTTGTTTGAAGGTGGTTCTGAGTGTGTTACGGTATACATCCCAGACTTTCTCCTTGGAGCATATTCTATGGCAGCTGAATGCCTGCCTGTAGATAACAGATTTCTTGGGGTGGTTACTGGATCTATGAAGGTAGGTGTGGTGATCTGTGGATTTCTTGTATATAGTTGTCTGTCTGTAAGGTTCCATGGTTTAAACTGATCGTGGTCCGGGAAGTTAATCCTGGTACAGGAGTGTTCAAGAGAAATTTCCATCACAACTTCAACCACCACCACCCATCCATGAAACTCTATGTGGGAGTTTGTCATCCGTCCAGAGGATGAAAATGTCATTGATGTGTATCAGGTATATCACTGGTTTCATGGTGCATTTGTCCAGAAATTCTTCAAGATGGCCTATGAAGAGGTTGGCGTATTGGGGACCCATCCTGGTTCCATGGTTTGGGCAAAGTGTGTGGTAAATGTTAAATTGTTACGGATGAGGATGAAATGAATGAGTTTGGGGTGGATATCTGAAGCTTGTGCATTGGCTTGTAAATATTTGAGGTAGGCAGCTTTGCTGCCTGTGTGTATAGGGAAGTGACATCCATGGTGGTTGTTAATGGTGCAGGGTTTGGAGAGGAAGCTGGCCTTTGAGGATGGTTTCCATAAGTCCCAATATTCCTTCAGTAAGAGTGCTGTGGCCAGATATGATGGGCTTGCGTGGGTTCCCTTGTTTGTATATCTTGGTATGCATGTAAAAGGTCCCTGGTGTGGGATTGTGGGGGATGAGTTTGTAGAGTTTCTCTTGGAGTTGTTTGGGGAAGGATTTGATGATATCCTTAAATTCCTGGGTATATTGTGGCATGGGGTCTTCTTTGAGTTCTTTAAAGGAGGTGGTGTTGGAGAGTTGTTGGTTGGCCTCGTTCACAAACTTGCCAATTTATGTTTAACCACTTGTTCCTATCTATTACCCTCATCCTCCCTCTTCCATCTCTTTCAATGGTCTGTTAGACCCTTGTTCTGTGTCTTGTCTTAATTTAGGTTTAGTCCTTTTTCCCCCCCAAAGTGCTCACAGTGTTCTTTAAATGTGTTTTCTGTACCATGTCCGGTTCCATGGGCCTTGATTTTGACTAAGGTCTCCAGGGGAGGCTACTCTAGAGAAATAAAGATCTCCAAAAGGCATAGTTCTATTGAATCAAATTCAGATTATAGCTCCCAATGTTCTGTAAAGGAGGCGACCAATAGTTTGGGCTAAAACTGGAAGAGGCACCCAAAGAAAAAGTATCAAAAATACCTTGAAAGAACTAGGAAGCACTTGATGAATCATAACTTTCAAGCTAGCTTCAGAGCACGAGCAGGCCTGGATTAATCAATGTGCACTCTGTGCAAATGCACAGGACACCCAATCTTGGGGTGCTCATGACCAGGTTTGGGACTAGGGTTGCTACCTGGTCAGTTTTTTACCAGCCTGGCTGTGTGGGAGTTTGTTCTCCCCGCCCCCCACCTGCCTTGCCAGTTCCAGTGTGCCAGGGATTTTTTCATGTGTAACATAAAAGTTGTGTGTAAGTTACAAGGGGAAAAAACCCTGGGATGTTGCAACTGGTCCCTGTTGCTGCATGCAAGTGCAGGGGAGGGGCCACCAGTGGCTACTTCTCCTATGGAGTGCGGGTCACATGGGTGCAGTGAACGTTGCTGGCAAAGCACCTGATTCCCACTCTGCATGCCAGTACCTCAACGGGTAAACAGGGCAGCTAATGTGCCTCCTGGCTCCAGAAAGCAGGACAAACCCGAGCTCGCCAGCAGCAAGGGGACCGGGGTGGGGGAGGCAGGAACTCATGGGAGGGGATGGTAGGGGGTTCCCTGGGCTGGGGATCCTGGGAGGGGGTGGCTGTAGGAGCTCATGGGCCAGGGGGCTCAGGCTGGTTGGAGGCTGCTGAGAGGGGAATAGGAGAGTCAGGCAGGTGGGGCAGTGCCCAGTTTTTCTGCCTCTTAGAGTTGGTGCCGCTGTTTGGGCCACAACCAGATTTGGTCCAGCCACCCCCGTGTCATGACTCATGATGGACAAACTTCAATGTGTTGTGTTGCAACCTGGCACACAGGATCGCAGCACTGCTCAGGTTCGGTGCCCTAGGGGATGCATAGGCAGGTTTGTGCCCTAGGCAGCTGCGTCCCTTCTTGGTGCTCCCCCAGATGCCAGGGGGATCAGACCATGTAAGAGTAGGGGGACTCCTGGGAGGGGTCTGAGTTCTCATCTCCCTTAAGGGTGTGGGGGGGACATTTTCCATAGAGCCCAGGGCCTCAAAATTCTTTAATCCGGCACTACTATGAGGCTACTGGCGCTTTCAGTGTTCTCATGATAGTGCTCTTAGTTTGTCTGCTCTGACTTCACGCTGGCATCTCTAGTGAGCCAGGCTTGCCTTCGTGTTTAGTAAAGAAGAAAAACTTATATTGATTTGGCAGTTATGTATAATGTAATACGTAGCGCCACCCTTACCCCAACTTCCAAAACACACAGCCCAGAATTTCAGCTATAGAATAAGATACATCCTTGCCCTGAAAGGCCCATTGGAGCTATTCAACTCGATCTTTGCCCTTTCTCCCCCCAGCAACATGTATGGCACCTGTTACCTTGTGCTCCCCCGAGTCTCCCATGTCTGTCTGTATCCATCTGTCTGTCATCTTACACTTAGACTGCAAGCTTGGAGCATCTTTCTGTTCTGTGCCCATGCAGAGCCTAGCACAATGGGTCCTGAGTGGGGTTCTCCTAGATGCTACCACAATACCAACAATAAATAAGTCATTTATGGATACAAAGTACTTGCACTCATTGAATTCATGGATGCCTATTAAAAAGGGGGTGGCTGGTGGAGGCTGTCTGATAGCTACCACTGAGTTATTAAACAGTATGAATAAGAGGAACTCTCATTCTATTAGTCCCCTGGATTCAGAAGGCATTTTAGCAGCTAATCTGTATGACTCAATTAATTCCTGCTGTGCCTTTCTGGCTAGGTAATTCTTAGCAATGGGGTTTATTTATTCTGGAGTTGCCTCAACAGAATGGCCCTTGCTCACGTGAATCTTTCAATGGAAGTGAAACGGCCACCACAACACCCCCAAGTGTTCTAACTGTGCCCAATTGTCCTTTGAACGTTAACCCTACGGACGCTAGCAGTACCCAGCAAAATAATGTCACGAGCATTTTGAGCAGCCTGAAAGATGCCTTCAAAAGACAACAATGCAGGAGCGGGCGAGGGAGCATTTCAGAGCTCAGTTAGGATGACGCAGCTGGACCAGACTTGGCAAACAGCAGAACAAAACAACAAGGTGCAGACTCCAGGCCAAGAGTGCTGCCTGTATCGAAAATGTAAAACACTGGAGTTGTTCCTAAACTGTTGTAAGGAAGAGATTAAAAACTGAATTGGGAAATTCTTGGGGCTAGTCCCAAGAGTGTCGCAGTCTAGTGTGATTGGGGAAGGCGCTTGATAGACCTGCTGTTTGTATTAATTGGGAAATAACATGGGTTTGAAGCTCTCAGCTTGTAATTTTGTTGCATTTCTTTCTGAGACAATAAAGATCACAAAGGCACAATTAAAGCAGAGGGAAGCTTTCAGAAAGTCATTATTTAAAAATCCTTATCCTTATTTTCACCAATGAGACAACCGTTTCCATGGAGACAGGAGCAAGCCAAAAGCTAAGAGCCGGCGTTCTTCTGTCGGTTCCTGTTTCCACAGAAACGCGCACACGCTGGATTGACAAAAATAAAGTTAGTGTTACACACTTGAACTAACTCACAGTAGTTCAACTCACAGTATTTGAACACTAAACAGAGCAAAGGTTTCTTTCCAATTCAGAGAATTTTTTTTCTCTAAATCACATGTCAAACACACATAGAATTTATTAGAAAATATTTAAAATCACACCTTTAGTTAAATCAGTGTAACTTTGGAGATAGACAGGACCTATATCCATCTCTAGCTATATAAATCACTTCACCCACCAGTGAGATGCAGCCACCTCTGGGCTAGAGTGAGGTAGCAGTGTAACAATGTATAGTAATCCTATAGGAACGTTGACAACCGGAGTTGTAGAATAAGAATTCAGCATTCCACTGAAACTGCACGCAGAATTTAGATTAACAGATAGAATTGCCCTAGCTGGAATTTGGTGCAGTCACTGGTATTAGCCCAGCGTACGTGATTTTGGAAAACTAAGAAAACTGAACCACTGTACTATTAGAGTTTGTCTGATTATGCTGAAAATGTTCACTCGGCACCTGGAATATGTGGGATGACTACACTTCTTGTCTACTGACTAGGGTTTGGGAAGTGGCCAGTCAGCTGATACGGACTTTGAACTGTGTAAATTCGAGATTGTACCATAGCTGTGTGCCATTTTCAGAACTGCAGTTCATTGGAAATGTTGGGGGGAGGGAGGGGAGAAATAAATGTTGCTGTTACTGTTATATTGATCCTGGTTTGAGTAGGAATATGTACAGCAGGTGGGCAATGGAATGCCAGTCCTTGAATTCCTTTGGTTAGCTCCCATAAACGCCCAGTACCTCTGTTTAAAATGTTTTCTGTATGTTGAGATCTGTTATAGCTACACAATATAAATGTTTCTTTAGTTATTTTGCCACCTATATAAATTCCTGGCAGTGTGTGTCACCAGAGGGATTTAGAAATTTCCACCTCGCTCAATGCTGCAGTCTAACGGTTTCACAGATTTTACATGAACCCAAATAATTTATTAAACTGTATCTTTATTGAATTTTGGAAAGAAATGTGTGACATACTCATTAAGGGCCAAATTCATAATATTTTTTTCTTAAGCCGGAAGGGATCACCTAGTCTGACCTCCTGAATAATGCAGGCCAGAGAATTTCATCCAGTTATTCCTGTATTGAGTGCAATAGCTTTTTGCGTTTGGCTAAAGCATCTTCTAGAAAGGCATCCAGTCTTGGCCTGGAGACTCCAAGAGATGGAGATTCCACCTCTTCCCTTAATCCTTTATTCCAGTGGTTAACCAGCCTCATTGTTTATCAAAACTTGTGCCCAAGTTCTAACTGGAATTGGTCTGGTTTTAACTTCCAGCCATTGGGTCTTGTCATTGCTTTCTCTGCTACATTAAAGAGTCTTTCATTCCTGTATTTTCTCCCTGTGAAGGTACTTACACACCACAATCAAGGCATCTCTTGAGCTTCTTCTTTTCTGATATGCTAAAGAGATTGAGTTCCTGAAGTCTCTCTCATTATTAAGCATTTTCTCCAGCCCTCGAATCACTTTTGTGGTTCTTCTGCTCACCCTTTCCAATTTTCCAATATCCTTTTAAATATGAGGACCTCAGAACTGAATGCAGCATTAGTCTCCCCAGTGCCGTACATGGAGGTAAAATCCCCTCCATACTCGTACTTACTATGCTCCTGTTTATACATCCAAGGATCTCATTAGCCGTGTGTGTGTGTGTGTGTGTGTGTGTGTGTGTGTGTGTGTGTCACAGCATTGCACTGGGAGCTCATGTTGAGTTTTGTCCACTGTGCTCCTTAAATCCTTTTCAAAGTCACTGCTTTCCAGGATATAGTCCCCCATTCTGTAGGTGTAGCCCGCACTCTTTGGTTCATTTCAGTGGGAGTTAGGTGCCCAAATACCTTTGAACATCCTAGATGTATTAGGTGCTTCCTTTACCCAGGCTGAATATTCCCTTCCATAGTTAAGTCAATGGGGTTGCTTGCAGACCCGATTCAATGCATGTTTAACTTTTAAGCATGTGAGCAGTCTCTTTGACTTCTGTGGGACTACTCATGCACTTAAGTACTTTGACTCAGGGCTATTGAGTGGTGCCTTATCAAAATGGTGGGTCCCACTGAAAAGTGCATGGATTGCTAAGAGAACTCAAATGTGCATATAACATACGTGTATTTCAGAAGAATCCCGTTCCTGGAGCAGAGCGGGTTGAACATGCTCTTGATACTGAAATGGTTCTCTTCCCCTGAAACAATTACTGAGATATTAGTGCTCCCTTATATTACACTGTGCAGGCTTTCATTTGCTGCCAGGAGCACTTATTTCTTTAACACCTATTCATTTTCAGTAGGTGTATTCTATTTCTGACACATCCATTTCATACCATTATAATATCACCCTTAGAAGCCATGGGTTTTTTTTTTTTTTTTTAATTCTTAGTTTCTCATACCAATTCGTGATTTGTCACTGTAGCATCTTTCCTCCAGGCAAGAAGGGAGGAGTACTGGCATCCAGGTGTTGTGTGTGTGTCAGTTGGTAGGTATCCTCGAACAGAACAGTCACTCCCAAGTGTTCTACATCTTGATTGGCCAGAGAAGCATGAGGGAGCTCACAAATCTGTATAAATATGACAAAGCTGAATGGCACAGAGAATTAATCCCTCCTATTCTCATCTCTTGGCACCTGAGTACCAATCCGAGACAACGAGGCCATCCCATCCTAGTTCCTGTATGGGCACCTCCGCATCAGGGGACAAAGTAGCTCTGCCTGACAGAGCAGATGCACTAGGTCTGAGGCATCTTCAGTAGGGTGCAGCAGGGACTGGGTCTATTCTGTACATCATGTCAATCAGCATCCAGAGGGAAGCTGCCCTGAGACAAAGGGTTTCAGCAAGAGCTGCATTTGCCTGTTCCAGGTAATTGAGGGTGTCTCAAGCTTCTGGCGGGGAAGAGGAGGATCCTTCCTATTCTGCTAACTAACTCCTTCAGGGATTATTAACAGCTTCCTTCTTGAATTCTCAATAACCAGTTGCAAACTGCACCACCGCGTCCATGGCTATTAGGAATCAAGAAGATCAGGAAAATAAATATCCGGTAACGGGGGGAAAGGGGCTAAAACTTTGGGACTTAAGATGCTACTACGTAAACTCCAACTTTTCATAAACAGCTGCCTGAGACAAATCTTTAGTATCCGATGGCCAGAAAAATCACAAATGAAGCATTTTGGAGGAGGATGGAACAGAAACAGAGGAAATTATGGATTGAAAATGAAGTTGGCCAGAATACACATGAAGGAAAGATCTGAACACTATAACAGGACAAGCATTAGACTGAAATCCCCAGATTAGCGGGGACGAGGTTGACCAAGGGCAACATGGAAACACACAACTGAAGCCAAATTAAAAGCTATCGGAATGATCTGGGAAGAAGCTAAGACTGCAGCAAGAGCTCATTGAAGAGGGAAGGCACTAGTGAAGGCCCTGTGTTCTGTATGGAATAAGGAGGGGTAAGTCATGGGGGAAAGACTTGTGTGATAGGCAAATAATTCAATTATTATCCAGTTTAGGCTTCCTTGTATTGTATGAAGTGTCTGGCCTTGACCACTGTCAGATGCAGGCTAGTGCATTGGATGGACCTCGGGTCTGATTCCATATGGCAAATCCTGTGTTCCTGTGGAAACTAAGTGATAAGAAACAGCACTGTAGGAGTGTGGAGACAGGCTAATAATGGGGACTGTATGGGATATTGGGTCCAGTGTTATTAGAATTGGGTAACAACTGAACATTATTCACTAATATATTTTTTAAAGTATGATGAGAGTCATAAAATCACAAATTATTCCCCCAGCTTTGAAAGTCAGGCAAATAATGAAGACAAGTTGAATAATTTATTACAAATATAGATTACAGATGATGTCAGCTCGGTGGTGGCAGTGCTTCCACGGGTGTGCTGCACGGCCTGTGCTGGGATCTGCACAGGAGAGCATTGGCGTTCTGCTGTGTCACCGCCCCACCTGGGTGCAGGACGTGGGCAGGGGCTGTCTACTGCGCTTACAGCGCTCCTGACCTAAGGAACATGCAACTGTGCTTCCAAGCCCTCTGCTCACAGAGTTCTGGGCTGCCTCTGCTGCAGTTCGGTTCATGCTCTTGCCCTTGCTAGCTGGCGGTGTGACAGCGTTGCGGCTGAGGGAACACACCTGCAATGGACAAATGCCTGGACCCTATTTCCACAGGACTCACGAAAGGAGCTGTGCACACACGAGGGAGATGATCATTCCCAGGACTGCATCTATGTCCGAGATCCTGTTTATCTTGCATCAGGAGGTAGCTAGGGGGCACCCAGGCTAAGCCCTATGTTTCCTCTGCCCAATGCACTGCCTCCACTTCAGACTGTCTCCGTGTGGAACATTGCCCAGGAAAATGGTAAACCCCCAAGCAGCCACGCTGCTGTCCATGCTCTCTGGTATGCAGTGCCCCGGGCTCCATAGCTGTCCTATTCTTTGCAACATCCATTGTCCAAAACCGAACCAGTTCACACAGTACATTGCTCAGATCATGCAACGTACATAGTACAGGACCTCCTAGATTGCTATACTAGAACAAAGCTCAGAGAACTTTCAGCTGTCACAGATACAGGCTGGAGCAACTCTATGCCTGCCTGCTGGACCTGATGTCGGGGGCACGGTTAAGGGAACAGGGACTAGTGTTGCCTGGCTACCAGAACAGGTCCTTGGTGGCATTGTAGTTTGGCCCAGTTTAGACCAGCTTGGAGGCTGCTTTGAGTTGCACCGCTGGCCAAATCGGTTCCTATCAATCCCCAGGATCAGGAAGCTGCAAAAGAAAAGCCAGAAGCACCCCTGGCACAACTGAGAGGATGTTGCCCTTAGTCTTAGACGTTCCACAGACTAGTCGAAATGCATGTGTGAAATGGTACGTTGGGGAAACTGCACAGTGACACAAGACTTTGGGAACGTTTCATGTCATCCAACCTATGAAATTTAAGGAATATATTGTTGACAGGAGTCGCTAGGAATATATTGTTGACGGGAGTCTTTTATTTATTTATTTTTTATTTAATTTAAAGCATGGTAGCGATGTACAGGCCTTGAAAGCATGCTCTTATTGTTACTGTTTTGGTGCAATATCTTCCCTGAAAAGTAACTACGGGGGGCAGGAGGGTTTTCTCTCACCTCTAACTTGAGTTGACTCTTGGTGTAGATGAGTTCCATGGGAACTCAGCATTGGTGTTTGGAGTGTGGTTTCTGAAAGACTGGATAGGCTGTGTTCCCTCTGTGTCTGTTGGAGGACTACCCTGTTTCCCCGAAAATAAGACAGTGTCTTATATTAATTTTTGCTCCCAAAGATGCGCTAGGTCTTATTTTCAGGGGATGTCTTATTTTTCAGAAATGAAAAATGCCTTATTATCGGTGGATGCCTTATTATCGGGGAGGTCTTATTATCGGGGGGATGCCTTATATTACAACGAGAGGCAAAACTGTAAGTAGGCCTTATTTTAGGAGGATGTCTTATTTTCGGGGAAACAGGGTAGTATGTACAATGTGAAGAAAACAAGGTACATGCTCCACATCAGGGACTGATTAAAATATTTTGAGGTCTTGTGCACTATGGAAATGGGAGGGACCCCCACCATCCATAAATTAGTGTGATTTGTGACAGACCTAGACCAGTGGGGTACAGGAGTCTGGTGGAGGGCAAATATACTGGTCACGGGATGAGTAGTTTTTCTGTTCCCTGAGTGACCAGAGCAGGGGCTGCACTAGAGTAATCAGGAACCTGCTAGAATCAATTAAGGCAGGCTAATCAGGGCACCTGGGTTTTAAAAAGGAGCTCACTTCAGTTTGTGGTGGGAGTGTGAGGAGCTGGGAGCAAGAGGCGCAAGGAGCTGAGAGTGAGAGGGTGTGCTGCTGGAGGGAGCACAAGCGTTATCAGACACCGGGAGGAAGGCCCTGTGGTGAGAATAAGGAAGGTGTTTGGAGGAGGCCATGGAGAAGTAGCCCAGGGAGTTGTAGCTGTCATGCAGCTGTTACAGGAGGCACTATAGACAGCTGCAGTCCACAGGGCCCTGGGCTGGAACCCGGAGTAGAGGGCGGGCCCGGGTTCCCCCCAAACCTCCCAATTGACCTGGACTGTGGGTTCTTCCATAGGGGAAGGTCTCTGGGCTATTCCCCAACCCACATGGTGAATCTCTGCGGCAAGAAAATCCGCCAATAAGCGCAGGACCCACCAAGATAGAGGAGGAACTTTGTCACCGATTATACAATCTATAAATAAGAGAACAGCTTTATTAGATCAGAGAAGTCTTTTAAAAATATAATGAAAAATATAAATCAAGAATATTTAACTTAAATATACATGACAATTTAACTTAAAAAAAAAAAAAAAAAGCTAATACCCACTCTCTTTTCTTTTGCTCTGGGAAACATTTGCTAAGTAGGCTAATTGTTTGGGTGTAGATGATGATGGGCGATCACTCGTTACCGAGTATGATCATCTTCCATGGGAGTTATGGGTCCTCAGGTGGCTAATAAGGCCAGTCCTTGAAGCACAAGTTCTGTGGGTGTATGTATGTATGTAATGTGACCTAGCAATGAACTCAGCTGTGCCTAGCTGGCTCCCCAGTTAGAGGGGGCAGGTTCCTGATTAAAGCTGGACTTGTCGGAGACCATGGAAAGCAGAAAAAAGCAAGTACCTCAGTGCATTTGATAGCAGGTGCTTTCCTGCCTTTTGAAACACTGGGAGGGCTAAGAGAGGAGCTTTACCAGCTCCTCAGGGAAAGGGGCATTGAGTCTCAGCTGGCTTGGGACACAAATTAGATCCAAATAAGGGACTGACTCGGAGACTCTGTTTGGGCTTCAGCAGCCAAGGAAGCAGGAAAGCTGGCCCTTTTCCTTGGGACAAAGGGTGGACTTGGGTACCATGATGGCCAGCCACCAAGACCCCAAAGAGACGTCGTGGCTCATGACCGACACCAGGAAAGAGGCAGAATGGGCTGAAGATCAACTGATCCCTGAGAAGGGTCCTGAGAAATGGGACTCATGGGAGGGCTCTTCCTCTGACCTGGTCTGATCGCCATGGCATCTGGGGGAGCACCAAGAGGCAGCGGTGCAGCTCCCTAGGATGCAAGATCTACCTATGGCACCAAACGTGAGTGGGGCTGTGACCCCATGTGCCAGGTCACAACGCCACTCAGGAAAGGGTTGACCACTCACCCCCGGAATGAGTCATGGGGGGAGGGGTTCTGGACTAAACCAGTTGGGAGCTAAGTAGGGTTGTCACATCCAGGAGGCAGAAAAACTGAGCTCTACCTCCCCCACCAGCCTGACCCTCCTCTTCCCCTCTCAGGCACCCTCCCCCACCCGGCCCTAAGTCTCTGCACCCACCCTGTCCCAGGAGCCTCAGTGCAGGCAGCTCCCCTACCATCCTCTCCCAGGAGCCCCACCCCAACCCTGCTCCTTATCCCTTCCTGCAGGCAAGCCTTGGATCCACCCTGCTTTCCAGCACTGGGAGGAGCAGGAGCGTCAGCTGCCACATCTGAACACCGAGGGCCTGGACCCAGGGGCCGTGCCAGCAGCGCTCCCAGGGGCCGTGCGACCTCTGCGCCGGAGTGGAAGCAGCTGCTAGCGTGACCATGCATGTGTGCAACAACGGTTGCCATTTGCTATGTGTCAGTTACAAGTGGAAAAACCCTGGCACATTGCAGCCAGCAACGCAGGAGAAAAATCAGCAAGGCCAGTTAAAAACTGGTCAGGAGCCCTGAGCAAGTGCATCCAGTGCACATTGGTTAAGCAAGGCCTGCTCCGCGGAGCTAATTCCCCCCCCCCCCCCCCCCCCCCCCCCCAGAACCAACCTGCCAAGCCCTGGCATCTGCTACTGCTCAGCAGAAGAGTAACGGTATTAATTACTAAATTATGTTTAATGGCAATTACACAAGATACTTCATATGTGAGCTAGCAAGTCAGTAGTTTCCTATAGCAAATATGTGTGATTATATGGACAGACTGACAGGAGAGGACTTCAGAGGCTAAAAGCATGTGATTTTTCCCCCCCCCTTCCCCCTCAGAACACAAGATATTGATCTGTGTTTTTTTTATATATATATATCAATAGGTGTCTGATATAAAAATGCAGGTGCTGCTGCACCAGTGGAAAAAATAATCTTTGCAGTAAATGAAAGATGTCCGTGTATATTCAGGAACATTCTGAACTCTTTGATGGATCCTTCTGCTTTGAGAGTGTGCTGTAATTTGGTGATGAAAATGACCACATATAGTGTTACAGTGAGCCGCAGGAGGGCATGTGACAATGAGGGGAGGTAAAGAAAACCAATCTGGTGAACAATAAAGACAAAAAAAAATCGACATGAAGCAAAGAGTGAGTCTCTCTGAGAGACCCATAGGTCATCAGCAGAGCATGGACAATTAGCAACAAAAACAGAGGCATTTCCTCTCAGTGGGCACTCAGACCTATTCAAAGTGTGTATGGTATTAAAAAAAAAAAATGCATAGGTAATTCATTGCCAATTATTTCTCCCTTTCCGAAGGTCAATTAACATGTAAATATTCCTGATCCCAGACTGAAGTGCAAATCTCAGTGTAGGTTAACATTCCCTTTTGCATTCATGTCCCGTACCTCCAAAAGTGTCTCTCTACTACCTGTTATAATGTTTGTCTCTCCAGATCATGGCATCCTTACAAACACTTATATTATTCAGTGTGGTGGATTCTTCATCACCTGGAGTCTTCAAATCAAGATTGGATGCCTCTAAGAGACGCTGTAGTTCAATCAAAAGTAATGGGCTTGATGCAAAGCTCTCTGATGCGAAATACTCTGACCTGTGTTATGCAGGAGATCAGACTAAATTATCATAGTATTCAGTCCCTTCTGGCATTTAAATCTAGGAATTGGTTTATTGATATCATATTCTATATCTCAGTGAATGGTGCACATTCTATCACACACAAGCTCTTTGGAAAATATTGTGATAGATGGATATAAAGCACTGTTGAATTTTCTATTTTAATTTTAAATTTGCTTCTTAATAACAACGTGCAATAGATTTGCCAAACATAGCACTCTCAAGGCTAAATTGCATTTGCCTCAGTCTAATGTAGAAAATGTTAAATAAATACATCTAAATAACACCCAGCTGGCAAAGTTCAGACTGTAGCATTATGGATAATTTTGTGTATGGTGCAGATGTGGCAGACAAGCCTAACAAAATGGATCAGGAAGTGTCGGATGTAAATTGGGAGCAATTAGTTAAGAGAAGAGAAATCGCGCCTAAAATAGAAATTGAATTCAGAGAGTAAATATGTGAGAAAAGCAAGTACCTACCGTTTTCTTTGGGAGAAGTTTAGGGTCACTTAAAATCTGGGAAATTCCCAAAACTAGAAGGTTTTTTTTTAAAGTTTTCTGAGAATTGTATGTCTTTAAAAATATTTCCTGCTTCCTTCTGTATAGAAAGAGACCTGCCTGTGTGTGATCCAGGTGATGACGCTTTTAGGTCCCCATCCAACTCCCACTGCCCTCTATATGCCACTCTGTCCGTTTATCTGAGTGCCAGTTGCATTAGGTCCTTCGCCTTTAGTACCCATCCTTCTAAAGACGGGATTGTGACTAGCCCTAATACAGTAGTGCAGGGGGAAGCAGTGATTGGCCTTTCCCCACTCCACATCATTTGCACATCCACATCCGGGCTATTGGGATCTAAACTCCAGGTGCTGGGGGGAGGGGTAAGCAGAGTTAGGGCTCTTGCCAGCCAGGAGAGCCATCTGGGTGTGCCGTGGAGAGGAATATGCTGCGTTGTGAAGGGGTGATGCAGATCATTCCCCCTCAGCAAAACAGGGGAGCCTAGGGTGACCAGATGTCCCGATTTTATAGGGACAGTCCTGATGTTTGGGGTCTTTTTCTTATATAGGCTCCTATTCTTCTCTTCTCCCCCCCACCCCTGCCCACGCCAGTCCCGATTTTCCACACTCGCTGTCTGGTCACCCTAGAGCCCCAGGAGGAATTGTGCCGGCAAGGTGTGTGTCTCTGACACAGTGCCTCTTCTGGGCCCTTTAAAGAGCACATCTGGCCCGAACAGAAACCCCCACCCGGCCAGTACACCAAGGGGCTTAGGGAGTTATTTAGTGCTCTGCTAAAGTTATGCAGATTTTCTTCTTCAAAAAACAGAGGCCCATTTCAGTCAGGCAAATCAATCCCCTAGGGAGGCAGGACAGCTCCTCCTGTGTGCTTGGGGTGTTGTCGGAGGGTGGGGTAGTTCCAAGGGTGATTCCCTGTGCGTAGGCTCCAGTCACTGGCGCTCAGAAAGGATCGCTGGCAAACACCATTGAGGGCTGCAAACTTGCGTCTATGATCCCCTCGCAGTGGGGAAGGAGCACTTTTGATGCTGGTCAAATCTATAGACAGTGGAGGTCTGGCTGCGCGGTTACAGTACTTTTGTCTCATCTGTCAGTGGCCTTTCCAAACACTAGAAGTACATATGGATCTCTGCCTGTATCAGGGTTTGTAAAACATTAATGTTCCTGTCTGAATGTTTCAGCTATTCTATCCAATTATGGGTCCCTGAACTGAAATAGTGGCGATTCACTCCCTGAAGCCTTACAAATGTACTGTGTCTCTGGCTGCAAGTGCTACATAGTCCTTCACTTGTTCCTTAGTGATGCTGACGTAAATTTTTCAAAGGGATTTTGGATGCTCAAGCTTTAAATCCCCAACTTGAGACAGCTGAAAGGTGCCTCATTTCTTGGAACCTTTTTGAAAATTAGGTGCCTTTAGGGTGTCTTAATTTGGGTATCACAAGTTGCCTTCAAATATTTGGCCTGCCATGTCTCAGGAGGGGTATTTCTGCTTTGGCAATTGCTGCATTTGCTGATGTACGTTCTGGATACTTGGAAAAGGCTCTTGTTATGAGCAGATAGGAATTCCTCACACCGTTATGCAGTGCCTCTGTACCATGATCAGAGGAACCGGAGTCAGAGAGCCCATGTTCCTGCAGTGTTATTGACAGGACCCGAGGGGAACAGGGAAAGCTGGGAGTTAGGTTGGAGTACATAAACAGAGCCGTGCACAGGGTTTAATCCGTTTCACTTGTTCCAATCCATTCACCTGCAGTCAGCTTTTGTGAATGAAATATGGTGGCTGTGTGAGCAGTGAGTTCTCTGCCGTGCAGCAGCTGATGGCATAAGCCCCGGAACTTGCTCTGGAGCCTCCTGGAGTCCTAGATTTTTCAAACATGAGCCTAGCCCAGGGATGGATCCAGTAGATGAAGGAGCTGGAGATGTACACAGGCCTGGCCTTGCAGGGGGACAACAGCAAAAGTAAAACTAAACCAATGAGTTTACCTCGCCGGGGAACAAGGAAGAGAGATCTGCACGCTCTGAAACTCACCACTGCCTCAAGCCTCACAACAGTTCTAAGATCCCTGGGGGCCTATTGCTCCCCAACACAGAACAAACTGTGGCGTGACACAGCTTTTTCACTAGACACCAGTTTGAAGAGGAGGAGATGGTAGGCCCCCTATGTTATGCCTTATGCACATTGGCTGCTCCATCCAATGACCGACTCCCTGATTCGGAACAGGATAGTTGCAGTACTTGGGATCATCACCTGCAGGAGCAGCTTCTCTGGAAAGCCGACCTCCCAGTAGACAGATGCTTAGACATGGGGTGTGCAGTGGAAGCCCCCGAGACACACTGAAAGCCCTAAGAGGCACAGCGCCCCCAGAAGTACATGAAGTGAGACGACCAGCAAAGAGAGGCTGCCACAGTTCCATGCCCATCGTGATATGCATCTATTGTGGGAGGCAGCATGAGCAGGTAAAGGAGAATTGCCCTGTACTAGGACAGCATTGCAAGGAATGTGGCAAGCCTGAACCATTTTATCAGTGTGTCCAAGAGCAGAAGAAGGTCTGAAAAAAATGATCAAACTTGTACAAGAAGGGGATGGCACAGCAGTGGTAACATCATGACTCTCTCCTTGATTCCGAGAGCATATTGGGTACAGGCGTTTGGGACAGGAATGCAACACGGGGCAATGCCAACCTCTGTGTGTGTAACAATGTTATTAGGGAAATACCCCGTGCTATTTCAGCTGGATAATAGGGCCTCCTGCTTTGTGATTCCTCGGGGTAAATTGGCCAGGAACACACCCCTTACAAGCAGCAGGTGCAATCTAATGTACAATGAGAGCATAATGCAGATTGTAGGAGAATGTGACCTTACAGTAACAAACCCGAAAAATAACCGATGGTACTAGCTGAAGTTTGCGGTGATGGGATGGTAAGCACCACAGACCCCTCTGGGAGACTACAGCCGTAGAAGCTGGGATTTGATCAGGGTGCAGGGTCAGAATTTTATAGATGCTGTGCAAGAAGCAAAAAAAAGGGGAGTCCCATGGACCCTGGAGAAAATTTCAAAAAGCATATGGGGATGTTTTCAAAGGCAACAGGTGCCTCAAAGTAAAGCTGAGACGGGAAGTAGAACCAATGTGCTTACTACGAAAAAAAATTCCAGTATGCCAGGAGCTCAAGAGTCCGCAGAGCAAGGGGTAACCTAGCATCTGTAGAGGTTAGTACAGACTCTAGGTAAGCAGCATGATGCTCTTAAAGAAACTATCAGGAAAACTACACATTTGCATAGACCTAATGCTTCTGAACCAAGCAGTGAACAGTGGCATCTTTTCACTGCCTACAATTGATGCATCTTGTCAGAAGTTTTCAAACCAGAATCTTTATGGTCTGTGATGTGAGGAATGGGTTTTGGCACATAAGCCTGGAAAAAGTCTAGCACGCTGATGACCTTTGCAACACCATTTGGTTGCTACAAATGGCCACACATGCTGATGGGCAAAAGCACAGCACCAGAAGTGTTCCAGAGAAGACTCGCCCAAGTGTTGGAAGAGCTGCCTGGGTGAAAATAACTGCAGATATCTTCACTGTCAGTGAAGGGAGCAATGATAGGAACATGAATGAGACCATGGCAGAAAACTACAAGTTTTTCTACAGCGATGCAGGGACAAGAACATAAAATTCAAGCCAGGCAAAATGTGGCTCACAAAGCATGAGGTGACATACACTTGACGTCTGCTCACAGCAGAAGGACTGAAAGCAGATCCTAAGACGATCAGGGTAGTCAGATATGCCAGCTCCATTAGATGTGAAAGGGGTACCGCACTTCACAGGAATGATAAATGTTGTGTCCAAGTTCTGTCTACACTTGGCTGCAGTAATGGAACCCATACATCAGTTAACAAGACAGAATGTTTAGTGGGACTGGCAGGTTCCCAACAGCAAGCATTTGACACATTGAAACAAAAGATAACAGATGCCCCTGTCCTTCAGTACTACCAGTCGTGAGAGCCACTGACACTCCAGGCTGGTGGGATTGGATGTAGCTCATTTGCAGGAGCAGCCACGGAGACTGAACGGGGGTACTCTCAAATAGAAAAAGAGCTTCAGGCGGTGCTATTTGGAGTGGTACGATTCCATCGGTACATCTATGGCCACCCACTAGCCGTGCTATCAGACCATCAACCCCTAGAGACAATCATGGCCAAGACCCTTATTTCATTCACGTGTTGCACTATCCCCCAGTTTTGACTGCAAAGTTTTTGGCAATCAAAGAGGCTACAGAAAAGGACGTCCAACTTCAAGCAGTCAAGAGAATGATTCTAGCAGGGCCAGATGACAAAAGCCAAGTATTGGTTGGAGAAGAACCATATTCTGAAATTAAAGGGGAGCTGAGTGTACAGGACGGAATTCAAGGACACAGAGCCATTGTCCTTGCCTCATTATGCAAGGATGTCATTCAAAAAATACATGATTCACACCTGGACTGTAACAGCTGTCTTAGACAGGCTTAAGTGTGTGTGTGTTTACTGCCTGGGAATGAATGCACAACTCCAATCCTTAATAGCAGGGTGTGACATCTGCCAGTCTTTTTCTGCTTGCACTTATCACATGAGCTGTCCATCCGACCATAGGAAAACGTGGGAGCAGACTTATTTACCCTCAAGGAAAAGCCGTACGTGATTACAATGGACTGCTATTCAAATTTTTGGAAGGTTAATGGCCTGCCTGATACAAGAAGCAAGTCAGTGATTGGCAAACTGAGGTCCACTTTGTGAGACACAGCATTCCGGAGAGCGTAGTCATTGACAAGATAACCCGATTTGCCTGGGAAGAATTCAAGTAATTTGCACACAAATGGGAGTTTGACCAGCACACCATCTCTGCAGCATTCCTACAGAGTCATGGTAAGGTGGAATCAGCTGTGAAAACAGCTAAGACTGTGAGACAAAGCTGTTTGTTCTGGCTCAGAACCCTTGTTAACACTTTTGGCGCACAGAAATACCTCATCATAGGGCTACCCAAATAGTCCAGCACAGGCACTGAAGGAACAAAGGACCAAAACCTTGCTGCCCATGAGGGGAGACCTGTTGCAGCCATAAGGATGGTGATTCCGCTGAGAGGAGATGGCCGACAATCAGAGAAAGCCAAAAAAGTGTATGACAAGTCAACCAAGGACCTGCTGGCCCCGGAGACAGGCCATTCTGTGAGGGTCCAGTCACTAGAGAGTTGTATCTAGTTCATACAAGGTGACTACCAAAGAAAGACAAGTGGTAGGCCTAAGAGCTATCAGACACTAGCCAGCAAAAGCCTTCGGAGACTCAGATCCTCACAGAATGGGGACACTGAGAACCACACAGAGGTCAACCCCACAGTGGGGGAGGAGACTCCACCGAAAGAGCTTGCTAGGCTCTGGTGACAGGGAAACCGAGGTCACTCCTGGTGTGGTTTCCTGTTGAGCAGACCAAACAATGTGACCAGCTGAATCTGTGGTAAAGGCAAGACTCCGACTGGGCTATGTGCTAGCTACCTGAGGCCAAAGGGAGACTGGGTTGGTGATGTCAATTATTTGTTAATGTTTCCATAAAGTGTTTGTAAAATAGGGAAAATATATCACGATCAGTGGACCTGGGGTCAGAGGGTCCATGTTCCCGGGAGGGTCTGTTGTTGAGGGGATGCTAGTGGATCAGGGAAAGTTGGCGAGTTAGGCTGGAAGCAATCCAGCCACATGGACAGAGCAGTTCACAAGGTTTAATAAAGTTCCTGGTGTTCAACTAAGCCCATGTTCAGCCTCTAGCTTTCTTGTGCAGAGGTACGCTAGGAATTGGTGAGGCCTATTACGTTTCCGTTTATAGTGTTCATTTGCACCCCTGGTTCAGTCTCGCATGGCTAAGATCTGGTGATGCTACTCCCAGTACTGTTTTGTCTGACAGTTTGTACCAACTTTTCAGTGCTTTTATTATCTCTAGCCGGCGTGTTGTGGCCTCCAGGGCCCCGCAGATGTCTATTGCTTTTTGCAAGCATAAATCAGGCTCCCTTAATAACCTTTCTCTCCGTCTTTTGTCAATCACACCAGGGACAGTTTTCTCTCTAAGCATATCATTTTCAGTAATCTCAGACTATCTCACTCTTTCTGTCTCAATTTGGCTCCAGACTTGTCAATCCCATTTGCTCCCACATGAGGAGACCCAAATTGATGCCACTCAAACACAATGTTCTCTTTAGGGTTAGAGTCATTCTTAAATATTTTTAAGACTTCCTGCAAAATACATTTGTCTTCCTCAGGCAATGTCGGTTTATAGACTTCAAGAGCTTCCTCACCCACTACATGAAATTAAATAGCTGCTTCAAAACCCCTCTCTATTTTATCTGGCCTTAAAGCTTTCATCACACCATGAAAGCAGTGCTCCCATCTTGTCCAGTTCACTGCTGTCATCAAAGAACAGTGGTGATGGGCTGAACCCGTCCAGGTTAAATTGCGTTGTTAGCTGTGCCTTCAATCTGTGTTCCTTCCCCACTTCCCACATTTAAAATCCACTGCTGAGATTTCATCCCGTGTGTGTGCTCATTGGGTCCCACTGTCGCTGCACGGTCCGCTTGACTTCTTCCCGACCACCCTGTTTTCATGCTGTTTCTCAGTGGTTTGCATTGCTTTTTTTTCTCCCTTAAAAGATGCAAAATTGCCCCCTGCTGTTGTAACATGCATTCCTATCCCACTGTGCATTAGGAACCTCATTATCTCTCCTTTCAAGCTCTTCCTCAGAAATCACTTTCTGCTTAGAGCGGGGTGGGCAAACTACGGCCGTTTTTAAGCCAGCTCGCGAGCCCTCGCGGCTCGGCCCTGCTCCGGCGCTCTGGCTGGGGTGCCGGGTTGGGGGCCCCACCATGTGTAGGAGCTGGAGAAGGACATGCCACTGCTTCCGGGAGCCGCTTGGGGTAAGCACCGCTCAGAGCCTGCACCTCTCCCCACGCCCCAACCCCCTGCCCCAACCCTGATCTCCCTCCCAAACCCCTCAATCCCAGCCCAGAGCATCCTCCTGCACCCCAAACCTCTCAGCCTCACCCCAGAGCCCGCACCGCCAGCCGGAACCTGCCCCCCTGCCCCCACCCTGATTCCCCTCCTGCCCTCCGAACCCCTCAGTCCCAGCCCAGAGCATCCTCCTACACCCCAAACTCCTCATCCCCACCCCAGAGCCTGCACCCCCAACCAGAGCCCTCACCCCTCCTGCACCCCATCCCCAATTTTCTGAGCATTCATAGCCCGCCATACAATTTCTATTCCCCGATGTGGCCCTCAGGCCACAAAGTTTGCCCGCCCCGGCTTAGAGCCTGTCTCACACTCTTTCTGTGAAGAATTTCCAGGTTTCCAAATGCTAACTTTTATTAGTAAAGTATTTATGTTTTAACGTAATTAGTATCTGCTGCCTTACCTGTTATCAGTGTTCTCATTCATGTCTAAGTTCTTTGGGGCAGGGACTATGTGATGCCCTGTTTTTGTACAGCGCCTGGCACAATGGGGCCCTGATCCTCCTCATAATAGCAAAAGCCAGTGCTTTGTTTTCAGAACTAAGCTGTACAGTTTGTGCTCAAGGCAATTTACAGTTTAGACACACACAAGCCAGCATGTGGTCCAACTCGTGCACTGGCTATGGGCATCAATGGTAGCACCTAGGCTCCGCCTCCTCAGTCTGCAGCCAATGGAGCTGGTGCACTGTGGGAAGTCCTCTCCACAAGGTTAAGGACTGGCCCAGGTTACTTCCCCCCCCCCCCCCGCCCTCCCCCTCAGGGAGCCGTGCGGGAGCCAGGAAGAAGATTCAGACTCCGAGTCTGCTCCTAGGACAGCACAATTGCATGTTGCTCCTTACTAAGAACTTGTGGCAATGCGGCCCCTGTGCCTCAAATGACGAAGTGAACCAAGCCAGAGCGCTGGCATGGAGCGTAGGGTTACCATACGTCTGGTTTTTCCCGGACATGTCCGGCTTTTTGGTAATCAAACCCCCGTCCGGGGGGAATTGCCAAAAAGCCGAACATGTCCGGGGAAAAATACCGGCCGGGCACTTCCCCTCCTGGGCTCCAACTGCTCTGCTCCTCCCCTGACTCTTCGGCTCTGTTTAAGAGCCGAGCTGCCCGAGCGCTACCGGCTTCGGGCAGCCCCCTTGCCTCCGGACCCTGCGCCGCCGGAGCAGAGCAGCTAGTGCCCGGCCGGGGACGCAGGGTCTGGAGGCAAGGGAGCTGCCCGAAGCCCGAGCACTACTGGCTTCACGGTTTGCCGGGCAGCCTCCAGACCCTGCGCCCCCGGCTGGGCGCTTCCCCTCCCCGGCTCCAGCTGTGCTGGGGAAGCGCCGGCCAGGGGCGCAGGGTCTGGGGGCTGCCTGGCAAACCGTGACGCCGATAGCGGTTGGGCAGCCCTTTTCGCGTGGCTGGGAGGGAGAAGGGGGAGTTAGGGCGGGGACTTTGGGGAAGGGGCGGAGTTGGGGCGGGGCCGGGGGTGGGAAAGGGGCGGGGCCAGGGCCCGTGGAGTGTCCTCTTTTTTTTATTTTTTAAATGTGGTAACCCTAATGGAGCGCAAAAAGAGCGGAAGAAACAAATCCCAAGTGAGGAAGCTGCAAGTGCTTCTGGCCAAAAGGATAAGAAGTTAAAATCAATCCCAACCCGAAAACCTACATGGAATTTACAACTCGGAGAGTGACGATTCGCTTTCTGATAGCTAAACACAGATCCTGCTCTGCTCAGCTTTCCTCCAGCACACTTAAGCAAGTTCCAAACTGACTTCCCTACTCAGCTGTGGAGCACAGACATAATTATGAGGAAAAACAGTCCAGAGCTTGTAATGGCAATAGGATCCATGCTCCATCCTGGTCTGGGCGCACTCGAAAAAGTGGAATTGACTTAACTGAGAAACTAAGAATCAAGACAAAATTGTACATTCTCCTTTCAGTAAGAACCTTTTTATCATGACCGGACTGTGTTCCCCACCTAGTAACTTTCAAATCGTGTTGCCTCTGTGAGATTAAACTGGGATTTTTCAGAGGATCCAGAAAGAATTAGGTGCCAAGATCATACTGCAATCCTTTGAGCTCCTTTTGAACTCCCCAGATTGAATACTTCCAGTGCCTGCTGCTCAATGAAAACCCGTTCCCTCTCAGAGCAGCCCAGGCTCTGCCTGCCAGATTTTGAATCAATGGTGGGTTTTGTATAAAACATTTTTAGAAGTGTTTTTTAAAAAGCAGAGAATCAGAAGAAAGGTCAGCGCAGTTATTATTAGATGGCTGAAGTGAATGCAAATGCAGTCTGAGGAATCAAGCATGTAGGTTTCCTATCCACTCCAAAGCCCACCTTCCCTGCAGATATGGGAATGTCATTGTTACTCAGTGGAATCTATCCTGCAGATCCGGCAATCTCTGTTAGAGAAGCAGGCAGCATGATCTACTGGATAGGGCCCTGGAGTGGGAGCCAGGAGACCTGTTTTGTTCCCAGCTCTGCCCCTGCCCTGCTGGGTGTCTTTAGGCAAGTCACTTCCCCTCTCTGTGCCTCTGTTTCCCTTCCCATCATCTGTCTCGTCTAAATAGATAGGCCATCCAAAGAACGTTCAGTGTTACGGTGCTTATCACAATGGGGGTTCCAATGTCATCTGGGGGCCGCTAACCCCTTCTGTAACACAAATAACACAAGCAATAGGACTGCACTGTCTTCACTGTTTTTCAGCAACACCTTGTTGTATGCCCCTGCGCCAGCAACTGGACAACACTCCCTCTCTTAGGGAACACTGAATCTCCTAATTTAGGGCCAGAGCATGAACATTCTCCCGCCATGGGGAACTGCTACTCACATGAGTTCTTCACTTGAAATCCAGGGGAGCACTCATGGCATGACTGCTCGTCAGTGGGGGGAAAAGGGGTGCACAATCTGGCCTTTGCTTTGTGGAGCCCCAGCAGAAGTACATGAAGAGCCAAATTCTGCCACCTTTCCTCAGCTGGGTAGGACCTTAATCCTCCTGGAGTAAGGTACTTCGCAATCTGCGGGCGGCAGAAACTGTGTAGCAAACGTTGGCAACGTTTGTGTGAATATGCTCTTTGTATGCACGCCCTGCACTGACACTCTGCTGCTATGGTGTTATTGCAGCTGATAACACTAAGGGTATGTCTACACTTCGAGCAGGGGATGTAATTCCGAGCTTGTGGAGACATTCTTGAGTTAATGTGCTGAAAACAGAGGGTAGTCCTAGAGGCAGGAGGGACTAGTCTCTCTCAGTATGGTTTCATCCTAGATGCTGGGCCCATTCTTGAGACGGCAACTCTTTTTATTTTTAATGTGCTAGCTTGATGAGAGCTAGCCCGGGTAATCTCCTCGAGCTGGGCATAACATCTCCCCCCTCAAAAGTTAGCGTGATGGGGTGTCCGGCCCACACTGGCATGTAAGGGGCTAAAAAGGGCTTAGGGAGGCTGCACGAGGAAGCCTCCAATAGGAAAGATGCTGTGAGGAGCAGCCAATCCAGGCCCAGCAGGCCCATAGAAGAAGAGGTGCAGAGGAGGGTCAGTAGCTTCTAGGTGCTTGAGGAGGGAAGGCTGTGTCCTTGGTAGACCGCAACCCTGTAGCACCTTGGACAGAGCAGTGCAGGCAGAGACACAGGAAGTAGAGAAGGCGCTCTGGGTGGGCTGCTGGGACTGAGTAGGGATCTGTGGCCACAGGGAAGTGGCCCAGGAAAATGCAGTGGTAGCTGAGGAAAAGTAATGCAGTAGGTGACTGCAGTTCAAAAGGTCCCTGATCCAGGACCTGGAACAGTGGACAGGCCCAGGCACATCCCACCAGCCACTGGGTAGTGGCTATGGGCGTGGGAGATGCCTACCAGACAGCAGGATCTAGAAAGACTGTGGTGCCCTGGCCGGAGGGCCAAGCCATGAGGAGAGAGCTACAGATCCGGCACTGAGCAGAGCAGCAGATCGTGTCATGAAGAGGACGCCGCAGTCCCTGGAGTGATGCGGGTCAGAGAGCAGACGTGATGGCAGGCTAGGCACCATTGGGAGAGGGCGTACTGAGCCGCGGAGCTAATCCTCAAGAGGGCCAGCAGATGGTGCCAGCGTGGTGAGTGAGCCCTGTCCCAGGGAGACATAACCTTAGGTTAGCGTATCACAGCTCCTCTTCAGCCATACAAAGGAGTAAAGGGGAGTAAAGCACCCCCTGGACTCTCCTTCTGCTCAGATGGCAGCTCTAGCTGGTGGGGGCAGGTGTAGCAGGAGCTGCTGGCCCAGTACATCCTCATTGGAACATGTGGGTGGAGAGGAGGCAGACCGGGGGGGTGTTGGAGGAGCCCTTGCTCTGCGTATCTCTTTGCCCTATTCGCTAATCGGAAGGGTCAGCTGTTGCATGACAATGAAATCACAGTTCATTCTCTAGTCTGCTCCTGGGGCAGTGCTGCTACCAAGGGTCGTGCTGGATTCTCCATCACTGACGGGTTTGGATGCTTTTTCTAAAAGGTCTGCTCTAGGGATTAGTTTGGGAGATGTTTATACAGGAGACCAGACTAGACGATCCCAATGCTCCCTTCCAACCTTGGACTCTAGGGATCTGTGACCCGTCCCTCACTCGGGAGAGATCTGACATGGCATTCCAACCCCAAACGAACAGGCAGGTCTCCTGTTGTAATGGCACTTCCAGCCATCTGTGATCAGTATGGAACAAACTGGCATGTCCACATAGAACAATCAACAGTGGGTCAGTAATAAAAATTACCATGGTTACAGTGGAATAATTTTAACTATAATGTCTAATACAAATTAACTGAATGTTTAAAAAAGAGTTCGACAGCTGCTCAATATTTACCCACACTGCTTTGTGTGTACATGCTAGAAATGTGACGTTTTCAGAAATGTTTGGTATTCTGCATATACAGTAGCACCTCCGAGATATGAACACCTCAGGAATGGAGGTTGTTCGTAACTCTGAACAAAACGTTATGGTTGTTCTTTCAAAAGTTTAAGTGAACATTGTCTTAATATAGCTTTGAAACTTTACTATGCAGAACAAAATGCTGCTTTTAACCATCTTAGTTTAAATGAAGCAAGCACAGAAACAGTTCCTTTACTTTTTCAAATCTTTTTTTAATTTTCCTTAGTAGTTTGTTTAACACAGTCCGGTTCTGTATGTGCTTTTCTTGTTTCTGCTGCTGCCTGACCCCATACTTCCGGTTCCAAATGAGGTGTGTGGTTGACCGGTCAGTTTGTAACACTGTTGTTCATAACGCCGAGGTTCTACTGTAGCATAACTGTCTCTGCTGCAGGGTGTTGCTGTGAGATGGTAGATGTCTGCTAATGAGCTCTCGGTACTATACGCTTAGAAGCAAGCACTGTCTCTGTGGCTCGCGTAAACACACTTTAAGTAGTGGAGTGTTGCAGTACTAGGACTTCTCATAACAGAGTCCACAAGAACTTCACCAGATACTAACAAGATCAACCCAGGAGTTCCTAATCCAACCCTTGTGGGATGCCCAGTGCAGGATATAAAGGTTACTGCACCCTTTAGGCCTCCTAAAGGGTGCAGCTGTCATGCTTTTACTGTGAGTTATGTGGTGGGTGTGTGTGTGTGGGTGTGGGTGTGGATTTTTTTTTTCCATAAAGCCCCAGCTCCTGGAGTCAAATGATTATGAGAATCTGAGCTTACTACTTTTTTCAGATGGAAGTGTCTAGCCCGCAGGTTTTCGAAGACAAGCTTGGAAACGTGCCCTGGAAAGGCTCCGAAGCCAGAAGTGAAATAAAAAGCACCAACATTTTATTTATATTTTAAAAATCTCATGTTTTTTTGCGGTCTGACTTGTGCCTTTTTGAAATCTGGGGCTTGGCAATACTAGTTGCTCCCTCTAGTCCATGTCTGCCCTGGCTACATTCATGCACTGCAGACCCCATTGGCCAGAGTCCGGGTCAATTGGGGTCTGACTACACTGTAAAGAAAAACCTGTGGGACTGAGTCTCCGAGCCTGGGTCAATAGACTCCGGCTGTGGGGCTAAAAATAACGGTGTAGGAGTTCCCATTCAGGCTGGAGCCAGGGCTCTGAAACCCAGTGAGGGGGGAGGGTCTCTGAACCTGGGGAGTATCTGCACTGCTATTGTTAGTCCCGCAGCCCGAGTCAGTTGACCTGGGCTCTGAGACTCGCTGCCCCGGGTTTTTCTTTGCAGTGTAGACATGCCCATGGCCATGTCAGGACCTCTCTGCACCCTCGTCCTGCTGTCACACGTGCACTCCTGCTAGCAGGCTGCTGTCCTGCATTCTCCTGCTGGCACCCTTTATTTTGTGAAAAGGGGTGTAGAGATGAATATAAAGAAAACACAGGTTTGTTTAAAAAAAAATTCCTCTCTAGGAATTATTAGCTCCCCAGTCGATGTCTGGAAGGCACAAATCACGACTCGGTGGTTCAACAACATGGAGCCAATACGAAGGGCTAGACTGTAATCTTGCAATGTGCCCAGAGTAAGAGGTAGCACGTACCACCCCAGGAACAGAACAGCGAATGAGTGGTGTCTCAGAGTAACAATTCCGCCTCCTGCTCCTCACTCTGCTTTATGTGAAGAGTAAATTATCTCGCCCCTTGTCATGGAGCACTTTATTCCAGCCAGCTACCTGGTCAGCAAGTAGAGATGGGTTCCTCCCTTGCCCCTCCAAAGGAGGGCGCATCGGGCAAGCCATCCCTGTGCTCATCCCTATGGCTGGAGTTGCAATCTGAGCAGGCCACTTTGCTTCACTGTGGAGTAAAGAGTTGAGACACTAGCCCCAAGAAGAGGCCAGAGGGTTGTTGGAGGGAAGGGGAATTGTGTGGGTGGACAGGGTATAAACATTCTGAGGTTTCCACATTCCTAGTTCTCTGTGTTTTGCTGCTGCTGTGGTTGGTTGCCTGGGGCTTGCTGCAGGAAGGCTGGTTTGCTGTATGCTCTTATACCCTCATCCCTTGGAACTGCAGGTGTTTACTACTTTTGTAGTTCTACAAGCAGGCCAAGAATAACTGGAATGAGAAACGAAGTCTGCCATTTCAGGCTGGGAATTGTACCTGAGCAGGAGATACTCCATATCTGACAGCCTTTGAATCCAGAACCCAAGCTACTTCTCCCCACTCCATCTCTAGTGGCATAACTGACCAACAGCTAGATCCGGCTGCTCCTTTACACATAAACCATCTTTGAATGAGAGGTGATATGGATGGTGAGCGATCAGCTGCTGTGACCTGCCCAGGTTGTGCCATATTTGTCTTTCTTCCACAGAAGAGAAGCGATTTTGTCTGTACAAAGTGCAAGCTGGTCTCCATATTGGAAGAGAAGGTTCAAGGTCTGGAGAAACAAGTATCAACCCTGCTAAGAGAAAATGAAGATTTCCTGGACAGATGTCAGGATATGCTTCTACAGGCACAACATTCTGAAGAATCAGAGCAGGCTGCCCAGCGGGGACAGAAGGACGGTGAAGAAAATTGGCAGCATGTGACCTCCAGAAGAAGAAATAGGAGCATCCATGTACCAGCAATGCAGATACAGTTGAGCAACCATTTTCATGTTCTCTCCACAGGTACTAATGCGGAGAGTGGACTTGACGATACATCTGAGGGAAGGAGCAGAAGGAGACTCCACCGATCTGGAAGGCATGAGATGCACTGTCCTAGGGATGGGGGTTCCACGACCACCACTCCCAAGAGAAGGAGGAGGGTGGTGGTGATCGGGGACTCCCTCTTCAGGGGGACTGAGTCATCTATCTGCCGCCCCGACCGGGAAAACCGAGAGGTCTGCTGCTTAGCAGGAGCTAGGATTCAGGATGTGACCGAGAGACTGCTGAGACTCATCAAGCCCTCAGATCGCTACCCCTTCCTGCTTCTCCATGTGAGCACCAATGTTACTGCCAAGAATGACCTTGAGCAGATCACTGCAGACTACAAGGCTCTGGGAAGAAGGATAAAGGAGTTTGAGGCGCAAGTGGTGTTTTTGTCCATCCTCCCTGTGGAAGGAAGAGGCCCGTGTAGAGACCGTCGCATCGTGGAAGTCAACGAATGGCTATGCAGGTGATGGAGAGAAGACTTTGGATTCTTTGATCATGGGATGGTGTTCCAAGGAGGAGGAGTGCTAGGCAGAGATGGGCTCCATGTAACGAAGAGAGGGAAGAGCATCTTTGCAAGCAGGCTGGCTAACCTAGGGAGGGCTTTAAACTAGGTTCACCGGGGGAAGGAGACCAAAGCCCTGAGGTAAGTGGGGAAATGGGATCCTGGGAGGAAGCACAAGCAGGAGAGCGCAAGAGGGGAGAACTCCTGTCTCAGACTGAGAAAGCGGGACAATCAGCGAGTTATCTTAAGTGCTTATACACAAATGCAAGAAACCTGGGAAACAAGCAGGGAGAACTGGAAGTCCTGGCACAGAGAAGGAACTATGATGTGACAGGAATAACAGAGACTTGGTGGGACTGGAGTACTGTCATGGATGGATATAAACTGTTCAGGAAAGACAAGCAGGGCAGAAAAGGTGGGGGAGTTGCGTTGTATGTAAGAGAGGAGTATGACTGCTCAGAGCTCTGGTATGAAACTGCAGAAAAACCTGAGTCTCTGGATTAAGTTTAGAAGTGTGAGCAACAAGGGTGATGTCGTGGTGGGAATCTGCTATAGACCATAGACCAGGGGGATGAGGTGGATGAGGCTTTCTTCTGGCAACTAACAGAAGTTACTAGATCGCAGGCCCTGGTTCTCATGGGAGACTTTAATCAGCCTGATATCTGCTGGGAGAGCCATACAGCGGTGCACAGACAACCCAGGAAGTTTTTGGAAAGTGTAGGGGACAATTTCCTGATGCAAGTGCTGGAGGAACCAACTAGGGGCAGAGCTCTTCTAAACCTGCTGCTCACAAACCGGGAAGAATTAGTAGGGGAAGCAAAAGTGGATGGGAACCTGGGAGGCAGTGACCATGAGATGGTCGAGTTCAGGATCCTGACACAAGGAAGAAAGGAGAGCAGCAGAATACGGACCCCGGACTTCAGAAAAGCAGACTTTGACTCCCTCAGGGAACTGATGGGCAGGATCCCCTGGAGAATAACATGAGGGGGAAAGGAGTCCAGGAGAGCTAGCTGTATTTTAAAGAATCCTTATTGTTGCAGGAACAAACCATCCTGATGTGTAGAAAGAACAGTAAATATGGCAGGCAACCAGCTTGGCTTAACAGTGAAATCCTTGCTGATCTTAAACACAAAAAAGAAGCTTACCAGAAGTGGAAGATTGGACAAATGACCAGGGAGGAGTATAAAAATATTGCTTAGGCATGCAGGAGTGAAATCAGGAAGGCAAAATCGCACTTGGAGTTGCAGCTAGCAAGAGATGTTAAGAGTAACAAGAAGGGTTTCTTCAGGTATGTTAGCAACAATAAGAAAGTCAAGGAAAGTGTGGGACCCTTACTGAATGAGGGAGGCACCCTAGTGACAGAGGATGTGGAAAAAGCTAATGTACTCAATGCTTTCTTTCCCTCTGTCTTCATGAACAAGGTCAGCTCCCAGACTGCTGCATTGGGCAGCATGGTATGGGGAGAAGGTGACCAGCCCTCTGTGGAGAAAGAAGTGGTTCAAGACTATTTAGAAAAGCTGGACGAGCACAAGCCCAGGGGGCCGGATGTGCTGCATCCGAGGGTGCTAAAGGACTTGGCGGATGTGATTGCGGAGTCATTGGCCATTCTCTTTAAAAACTCCTGGCAATCGGGGGAGGTCCCGGATGACTGGAAAAAGTCTAATGTAGTGCCCATCTTTAAAAAAGGGAAGGAGGAGGATCTGGGGAACTACAGGCCAGTCAGCCTCACCTCAGTCCCTGGAAAAATCATGGAGCAGGTCCTCAAGGAATCAATTCTGAAGCACTTAGAGGAGAGGAAAGTGATCCGGAACAGTCAGCATGGATTCACAAGGGCAAGTCATGCCTGACTAACCTAATTGCCTTCTATGACGAGATAACTGACTCTGTGGATGAGGGAAAAGCAGTGGACTTGTTATTCCTTGACTTTAGCAAAGCTTTTGATACCTACAGTATTCTTGCAGGAAGTTAAAGTATGGGCTGGATGAATGGACTATAAGGTGGATAGAAAGCTGGCTAGATCGTCGGGCTCAACGGGTAGTGATCAATGGCTCCATGTCTAGTTGGCCACCAATATCAAGCGGAGTGCCCCAAGGGTCGGTCCTGGGGCCGGTTTTGTTCAATATCTTCATTAATGATCTGGAGGATGGCGTGTACTGCACCCTCAGCAAGTTTGCAGATGACACTAAACTGGGAGTGGTATATATGCTGGAGGGTAGGGATAGGATACAGAGGGACCTAGACAAATTAGAGGATTGGGCCAAAAGAAATCTGATGAGGTTCAACGAGGACAAGTGCAGAGTCCTGCACTTAGCACTGCTACAGACTAGGGACTGAATGGATAGGCAGCAGTTCTGCAGAAAAGGACCTAGGGGTTACAGTGGACGAGAAGCTGGATATGAGTCAACAGTGTGCCCTGGTTGCCAAGAAGGCGAATGGCATTTTGGGCTGTATAAGTAGGGGCACTGCCAGCAGATCAAGGGACGTGATCATTCCCCTCTATTCCACATTGGTGAGGCCTCATCTGGAGTACTGTGTCCAGTTTTGGGCCCCACATTACAAGAAGGATGTAGAAAAATTGGAAAGAGTCCAGCGGAGGGCAACAAAAATGATTAGGGGGCTGGAGCACATGACTTTTGAGGAAAGGCTGAGGGAACTGGGATTGATTAGTCTGCAGAAGAGAAGAATGAGGGGGGATTTGATAGCTGCTTTCAATTACCTGAAAGGGGGTTCCAAAGAGGATGGATCTAGACTGTTCAGTGGTACCAGATGACAGAACAAGGAGTAATGGTCTCAAGTTGCAGTGGGGGAGGTTTAGGTTGGATATTAGGAAAAACTTTTTCACTAGGAGGGTGGTGAAGCACTGGAATGAGTTACCTAGGGGAGGTGGTGGAATCTCCTTCCCTAGAGGTTTTTAAGGTCAGGCTTGACAAAGCCCTGACTGGGATGATTTAGTTGGGGATTGGTCCTGCTTTGAGCAGGGGGTTGGACTAGATGACCTCCTGAGGTCCCTTCCAACCCTGATATTCTATGATTGGGGTGACCATTATTTTTTTCTCTCAGTTTCCACTACTTTAATGTTATCTATTACACGCACGGTGGGCCAGATTCCCACCAAAATCCATTTAAACTAGCTGAGGATCGTGCCCGAAGGTTTGTCAGTGAGCCTCACTTTAGCCTCTGAAATGTCCATGGTCCTGCTGTGTAGGTGAGCAGCCTATCTGGCTGGTGTTATCTTGTGGTTTAATCTGCCACTCAGCCTCTGTGTGCAATGCATTGCCTGCACAGGGCGCTTGCAGTAATGCTTTGGCTTCAGATTAAAAACCAGTGAGAAGCCTTCCTTTATGGGGACTGGACCAAGAGGCTGGTCCACTGATGCCTTTTGTGCCACAGGTGAATATTCATGCTGGTTAATCTCCTTCCTACATCCTGTGTGTTTAGGATAACATCACAAGTCTTCACACATGGTAAAATCATTCCAGACCTTGGATACTTTGGGACGGATCCTCAGCGGCTCTAAATTTTCACAGCTATAGCAACTATACACCAGCTGAAGGTCTGTCCTTGTGCCTTTCTCTATCCTCCGTCGTCAGGTGCCTCCTCTTTGCCTCCTTCCTCCTTGTCTCTTTCACTTTCCAGCTTCTCCATCACAAAAATATGGTGCATATCTGTATCTTAGTACCCTCTGTTTACTGAGGCTGCCTGAAGAAATAAAAGGATGGGTGTTGCCAATTCCACAGACACTCGGGCTGCTACCCAGGTGATCTAAATCTCTGGGACAGGCCATTATGGGTCTTCCAATAGAAATAAGGACTAGAAAACTCCTGGAGGTAATTGTTGTTTTGAAATATTTTTCCTGTATATACAAATTGTTCTCCTTTCTATTTGCTGTTTGTCTCATTCACTTCCTGCATTATAATCATATGGTTCCTGCACTTACTAAGCCCATAGTTCTTATGTTGATCTCACATGTAACCATATCATCACCTGGTTTCTGAAGTATTAGGGAAAGTTAATTTAAAGAGGGAGAAAAACAGCTAACTGCAACTACCCTGGAAAGAGACTGCGGCAGCCTCACACGGGGGTCAGGGAGGAAACCCTTAGACCCGAGAATGTGTACAACAAAATGGATTACTTGGTGAGAGCATCCTTCATTTTTAATTTTCCTTCAACATGTCAAACACCAAATTCCCTTGCTGCGATCAGAATGGTATTCTGACTGCAGGAGCTAGCCATGACATTAGGCAGATTGTCTGCCTTTGGGCTAGCTTTGTTGTCCTTCTCTGACCCTGATCAGTCTCCTTTCTTTTTTCCTCCATGTGTCAATTTTTTAGATTTTGATTGTAGTGGGTCATGTGAGGGCACATTATATAACCTTGTTTTGCAAGCCTGTTGCTAATGGTTACCCTCCAAAGTCTTGGAGTATGAGACCCGTTCTAAATCCCCTGACACCTGTACAGTTGAAGCAGAACAAGTCTTGTCTTATAATATTATCAAGTTAGGTATAGACTAGATTTAGATTAGTCACTTTAAAAAGAAATCACTTTCGACCTCTGGAGTATGAGTCCTTCACATAGGGACTGCAGCAGTCTAGGTCACCGGGACAGACTAGGTAAATCTGCAGTGCCTGAAAGCAGCAAGCACCTACTACAGCTGTCGTTGCAGGGGGCACCATTTAGAAAAGCCCCTGTTTCTCAGACGAGGCCTAGCACTGGGCGGCAAACAGTCAGTTCTGAGGAAGTGGGTCAGGACTTGTCATAGAAGGTGTTGGTCTGGGAGGAAAGAACCAGATGGAGATGAGGTAGAGGGGAGGACAGGTGGAGATTTATACAGTGAAACAGAGTAGAATAGAGGTGGAAGGACCTTGCATGGAAGCAGCAGCTGAGGCATGTGAGAGGACCCGACAGTTTTACAGATACACTAGTAGCTCAAGTATCAGAGGGGTAGCCGTGTTAGTCTGAATCTGTAAAAAGCAACAGAGGGTCCTGTGGCACCTTTAAGACTAACAGAAGTATTGGGAGCATAAGCTTTCGTGGGTAAGAACCTCACTTCTTCAGATGCATCTGAAGAAGTGAGGTTCTTACCCACGAAAGCTTATGCTCCCAATACTTCTGTTAGTCTTAAAGGTGCCACAGGACCCTCTGTTGCTTTTTACAGATTCAGACTAACACGGCTACCCCTCTGATAC
>NC_048303.1:123390565-123451870 GCF_013100865.1 Trachemys scripta elegans
AGACTAACAGAAGTATTGGGAGCATAAGCTTTCGTGGGTAAGAACCTCACTTCTTCAGATGCAAATGCATCTGAAGAAGTGAGGTTCTTACCCACGAAAGCTTATGCTCCCAATACTTCTGTTAGTCTTAAAGGTGCCACAGGACCCTCTGTTACTAGCAGCTCAGTTTTTCTCCTACCATAGACGTGTGTTTCTGTCTCCCAACATTGCAGCGCTGGGCGTGAAGGCTAGGTGAGGCAACACCTGATCATATTGAAACAGCTGAGCACATTGCAGAGGCCAGTCAGTACATCGACCTCCAATATAAACCCATCATGGGCTCTAATTCTGCCCTCACCCCCCTGCCAGCCCATTGGCTTCAGCAGAGTGACAGGAGATGGCACTGGAGGCAAAAGTTAGTTCTCACCACCAGGTTCGACTTCAGCGTGTGTCATAACGAAGCATTTCTTCCTCTGACTGACTGTGGTATTGAGATGATCTGGAGCTGGATCTTCGGCAGGGCGTGAGAGGCTAAAAGTCTGTTTACAGTTCTATAGTGTAGGGTGTTATGCCTGGTGATGAAGATATCAACTGATGTGGGTCAACACAGCTAATTGGGAAGGTGGACACACTGTTATTTAAATCCCTCTGATTTTAGTTCAGCTCTCTCCTTTCTGCAAGCATGTTATCTAGAAACAATGCATTTTCCTTGTGCTACACGTACGATCAGCTATATTTCTACATACTCAAACTTCTCAGTACCTCCAGCCGGAGCTCACAGAACTATTATGCTGCCTCTCCTCCCCTCCTATTAAACAGTCATTAAATGACTTTACTGTAATTACCTGCACTGCTTCCTCTCTCTTGGGCGTCATTTGCAGGGCTGTCATGCTCTGAATGCATTGAAGCAATTCCCAGGTTTCTAAGAGGAGATGCATTCTGGACTGAAGAGACCTCTGATTCTTGTTTTACCAAGCTATGAAATGCTGTTTGTTTGACTGCCTGGAGAATATTCCAGAGGTTCCTCCGAGGGAAAGAGAAATAGCTACTGATTGCAATGGCAGTTGTGCATGCCTCTCTGAAGGCAGAGCTTAACCTTGTGAGTTGAAGTACAAAAATTTCCAGCCATTAATTAGAGTCTAGGATTTATTTGCATAAAACAGCCCCATCTGACCAGTAATGCTTTGGAACCATATAATGTTTTGTTTGCTTGCCTGGTTATAACCTGAGGGCAGCTGAACTTGGAATTATTCTAGTCAGAGAGATTAAAGCAGAACAGATTCCACTGGTGATAATGAAGTGCTTACAGCTGGCAAGAAGCATTTCTCCTAGATCTAATTCCTATACATTCTGAAAAACAGATCTAGAAAGATCATCTTCAATACATCTGATGACTTACCAGTAATGTAACGTGTCTTGCTTCTCCAGAGATTTTATTCTTGTTTCTGGGCTCATATTTACTTTAATTTGTTTTAATTCAAGTAGTGGTTTCAGATGCAGTGGTTGCAAGATCCATCAGTGGAATTTCCATTGCCTCTGCAAGGTTCTTGGCTCCCTCCATTTGTCGATCCAGATCAGTAACTCTGGCTGAAATTTTATTTTAACCTTGTTTCTAGCAAAGTCATTGTGGACAGTCATATATTGATTCTGACCTGGATGAAGTATTTCTCTGAAAGCCTCATGTATAAGTATTACTTTTGCTCATTAAAAATAGTCTTGTTCCAGCTATTGGAAGAGTTGATTTCTTGGTAATTTTTCTTCATGGATAAACTGCTACGGATGGCAAACATATTTCCATCTTTTTTTTCCTTCTGTTTTGAATAAGCATCCTGAAATGAATGCATCCTTTTCCCTTTGAAAATGATTGGGCTGCTATTTTATCGAGATTGGTGCAGAAGATATCAGATCTGCTAGAGTTCCAAATTTGCATACTAAGTTATTGAGCTTTTTCCTCTTTAATTTAAAAAGTTATTTTTCTTCTGGCAAGAATTTTTTATAACAGCAAGGAAGGTTCTCCGTTTTATAAGGCTTGGCATTTTTATTCTGTTATCCAATACAGCCTGACAGCTGAACTATAAAAGAGTCGGCAACAGTGCAAGGCATTTGTCTTGAATTACGGAAAAATAGACAATGGGAAGTCAGTCGAGATTGCTGCTGAGAGTTAATACTCACCAGCATGAGTAAGGGTTTCACAGTCTAGCCAGAACTGCCATCTCTTCCTAATTCACTATTGAGTCTTGCTTTGTCTAAGCTGGGCAGTTGGGCAAGTCTGTGGGGCAATGAGCAGTGGAGAATGGGTCACATGGTTTCCAGGTGTGTTTGTATCAAGTCAGTGCAATGCTAGAGGCATTCGGAACTGTCTAGTCTATTGCTTTGGGCTCCATCATGACTCCGCTTGCCTTGTCTCCCTCCTGTTCCTTTTAGTGTGGAGCAGAGGGCTGCTCTCTCTGTGGTGTACGGGTGCTTCACAGGTGCAGTTCCAAGTGGTGGGTTTGATCGATAAAGTTCTAAATGATTTCTTGTCATGTTTTCCACACCCCAAGAGCAAAGTGCAGCCTGTACTTTCCACTCCCCGTGCCTTTTGCTTTAGATTGAGGCAAAGAAAGACCAAGAGAAAGGGGAGAGTGTGTCTGTAATGCTAGAGATGAGTCCCCACTGCATTACTAGCATGAGCTTCGGGTACTTGAGCTCCTGCCCACCCTTCCTACCAGGCCAGCCAGCTCAAGCATAAAGGCCAGAAATCTGTGTGTTGGGAGTCTGGTAACACTTGAGGTGTACCTGTAGTGTTAGCTCCAGGTTCAGTGAAGACTAACCCCTAGAGCCTCCAGCTTGACTTGACCTGCCCCCTCACAGATAGGCCAACTTCTTGCATCTAACATTGGAGTACACAGAAAACCAGTCATAGCTATGTGCACCACAGATTTGGGTCTGGGCTACCTTAGACCTTGGGTAAAATTTTCCAAAGTGCCTATGTCCCATTTTCAAAAGGGACTTAGGCACTTCAGTCCAACTCCTCAAAGGTATTTAGGCGCCTAACTTCCATTGATTTTTGAAGATGTGGGGCTTAGGGTCCTTCTGTGATCCTTGGGCACTTTGGGAAATAGTCTCCCTTGTCTAGAGTAGGAAAGAGATGTTTTTAGCAGATATTTGAATTGTGTTGTTTAAAAAGGTGTTAGCATCTAGTGCAGACAGGTTTTAACACCTGTAACATGTTCGTGAACCTCAACATAACCTTGGCCGCTTTTCCTAGTCTAGACATTCCCTTAATTTAAAACCTGTTTGCTAACACCTGTTAAAATATAACATTTTTTCTGCTAGCTTAGACATGGCAATTGAGCCCAAACTAACAGCTCCCAGGTTTAAATTGGAGGGGTTGGGCGGCAGGGCATTTTCAGTGTAGGTTCTCTGATGCTGGAACTTATAATATTCCCACCCATTGAACTGACAGAGGTCAAATTTATTTACGTTAAATTTAGGCTGCAGAGCCCAAGATATCTGGTGGCGGTGTTCCCCATGCTTTCTAGTAGACAGGAGCGTGATTGAGTGGTTAGCAGAGAAGTGTGGGTGTGTTGGAGGATGGAGTTGTCATTGGTCTGGAGGGTGGATTATATGGACATTGGTCCAGCATGGCGTCTGTCTGCACTTTTGTATTTAAGGACATGTGCAATTTGCTTAGCGCATTAGGTAGGCATGTTTTATAAAAGTTCAAATAAATATAAAAATAGCCTGAGTGCGGCAATCAACACACTCTGTAAATAACTTGACTCCTTGGAAGTTCCCGGAGACTATATCGGGAGCTGTTTAAATGTTCCTGATCTCACCTTTTTAAATAAAAGTTCAAACTGCAGCAACTCAGCCATCCGTAAATCACTCATGAATGTGGTGGCTAGCTGGTAAACATCCAAGGAAAACACTGCATTTTAAACTTCCCTCTTCCTCTGACGGTGAAGTTGGAAGGCTGCTCTGCTCCTTTATGAAGACTGAATTGCTCATCGCTCTTTCTTCTTTTTCTTTTATTGAGTGGTTCAAAAGCAGCAGCTGTCTGACTGTGCAGCAACACTGCCGGAGAGTTCAGAAAAGAGAGTAAAGGAAAATACAGCCTACGTGAGTCCTGGGATGGAGTCACAATTGGAATTGTATTGGTGTTTCGGTTGCCCTCTATACTTCAGACCCCCCAATAAAGCGGATCAAGTTTTTCTCCGATCTGGCCTTAGAGGGTAGATCAGCCCGTGTTCTCATCGAGGCAAGGGCGATTTTGCCATTGAAATCAATAAGGAGCCATGTCTGGCCTGCGTTTTGTTTAGGGTGACTCCAATATCTATACAAATAATGGATCTTGGGGCTCAGCTCAGTAGCTCGTGGCCCTTAGGCCGTAGCGGAAACACTCAGCTTGCTTTCTGGATGGGATCTGAAACAGGAGAGGTGCACGTGCTGCACTCTCTGTGATCAGATCATTACCTTCGTTGGTTTGAAGTCAGGCCTCAACCTTGCTCTGGGCAAAGGATCAGTTTAAATGGTCTTGCCTCAGAGACTGAATGAGGGGGTTAGTTTCAGATTTGAACGCTGGATTATCTTTTGGGTTGGACTGTTGGTACAGTGACTGTGGGGGGGTGCAGGAGGTCTAGAGAAGCGTTGTTGCCAGGAACCCCTGTGCAGCATTAACAAGCAAATGACATTGGCATTCAAGGAGCAAAGTCTGAGGGAGCAGGGGTTGCTGTGCTCCAGAGGGAGCTGTCCCATGAGGTAGCCCTGTGGGCCACAAAAGAGACTACCGAAGTGGGGAAAAGCCCTCAACTGCACCAGCTATGTATGTTGCCCCTAAGGACACACCTTCTTCCTGTCCCTTCCCCCAGTGATGTCTCCCCTTTTCCCAGTACACCCCCTGCACTGGTGACTGCAGTGAGAGAGGAATAGGAACCAGCTCTCTTGGCCCTTTGCCTGCTGGGGACTCCCTTGTGCCCACCAGAGAACTTGATGGAAGTTTCCACACTCTTTGTGCTGCCTGAGCTGTGCAGAGCATGCAGGAGAAGTCAAGAATCTGGTAGTCTTGGTTTATAGAGTAATTTCTATAGAACCCTAATTGGTTCATCCTTGATGCGCTTTCCAATAAGGATGAGCATCTGTTGTACTATGAAATAATTCAATATTATTTATTTTCTCTGTAAAAACATTTTCTCTGCATAGCATAAGAACATAAGACTAGCCCTACTGGGTCAAACCAAGGGTCCATCTAGCCCAGTATCCTGTTTTCCAACAGTAACCAATACCAGTGGATGTTTTCAGAGAACTATCCACAATGACTCCAAGATCACTTTCTTGAGTGGTAACAGCTAATTTAGACCCCATCATTTTATATGTATGGTTGGGATTATGCTTTCCAATGTGCATTACTTTGCAATTATCAACATTAAATTTCATCTGCCATTTTGTTGCTCAGTCACCCAGTTTTGAGAGAGCCTTTTGTAGCTCTTCACAGTCTGCCAGGGTTTTACCTATCTTTAGTAATTTTGTATCATCTGCAAATTTTGCCACCTCTCTGTTTACCCCTTTTTCCACATTATTTATGAATATGTTGAATAGGACTGGTCCCAGAATAGACCCCTGGGGGACAACACTATTTACCTCTCTCCATTCTGAAAACTGACCATTTATACCTACCCTTTGTTTCCTGTCTTTTAACCAGTTACCAACCCCTGAGAGCACCTTCCCTCTTATCCCAGGGCAGCTTACTTTGTGTAAGAGCCTTTGATGAGTAAATCAAGAATTGCCTCTCCTCTGGTGGGTTCCAGGACCAGCTGCTCTGAGAAGCAGTCATTTAAGGTGTCAAGAAACTTTATCTCTGCATCCTGCCCTGGGGTGACATGTACCCAGTCAATATGGGGATAATTGAAATCCACCATTGTTATTACTGAGTTTTTTATTTTAATAGCCTCTCTAATCTCCCTGAGCATTTCACAGTCACTGTCACCATCCTGGTCAGGTGGTCAATAATATATCGCTATGGCTATATTCTTCTTATTAGAGCACGGAATTTCTATCCATAGAGATGCTATGGTACAGTTTGATTCATTTATGATTTTTACTTCATTTGATTCTACACTTTCTTTCACATATAATGCCAGTTCCACACCAGCACGACCTGTTCTGTCCTTCCGATATATTTTGTAGCAATTTCATGGTTGGCAGAGGAACTGATTGCTGCTGAGAAATGGATAATTCATCATTGTCACCTCTCATAAGGTATTAAAGAGAATTCAGATGACATAGCCCTGCATGCTAACCTTAACTCTTCCCCCTTATGTAGATGCATTATGATTCTCTATAATTACATAGCATGTGACTATTTCTGAAATAATACAATATACCATCATACAATTTATCCTACAAATGTAGATGCACATAATGGACTAATATATTTTTATTAATTTAGATGATGTGGGTAAAACACACTTACTGTAACTTTTGTTCTTCAAGATGTGAAGCAGATGTGTATTCCATGTAGATGTGTGCGCTGGGATTCGGGAGCTGGAGAAACGTTGCCTAGCGGTGCTTGTAGGGTCAGCACTCGCATCCTGTGGCATTACCCCTTCCCCAGGCCATATAAGGGAAGTGGTGCCCTGACCCCCATCTGCTCCTTCGCACTGAACATCAGAAGCAGAGACTCTAACGCAGAAGTGACCGGGTGGATTGTGGAATACACATGGGCATTGCATCTTGAAGAATAACAGTGATAGTAATTAACCGTGTTTTCTTCTTTGCGTAGATGCAGCCGTGTGTTCCATGTAGGTGACTCACAAGCAGGACTCGCAGGAGGTGGGGCTCAGAGTCTATTTAAAGAAGGGTTGCAGGCTTGCCTTCCCGACGTTTGCATCTCAGGGGGATGGCAATGGCATTGTGGCTCATAAACATATACAGAGGACCAAATGGCTGCCTTGCAAATGTCCAAAATGGGAACCAACTTCTGCTGGTGTGAGAGACAAGCTGTCACGCTTACACTGACAGGGATGGAGCAGGACCGCCCTTATATGACTAGGGGAAGGGCTAAGACCACAAGTGCCACTTTAGGGGGTACTGCTAGACAAATGTTCTGTGGCTCCAGCATGCTGGGTTACCCCCCCCACACACACACACACCCTATCATGAATCTGCATCTACTCAAAGAAGAAATTCTCTTCTCTAAGGTAGAGATTTTAATTGTGTGGGTCTAGATTGTGGCTTCTAAGACATAGCCCTGTGAAGGGGGCAGTGCACAGCCCTACCATACCAAGAGGAGCACTAGGGGATTGTGCATTAGAGATGCAATCTCTCCCACGGCTGTTCCCTGCCCCGAGAGGATGAGTAATCTGTTCCATCCATTAAGATGTAGTTAATTTCCTCCCTGGGGTGCCAGCCCCATTACAATCTTAACCAGTTCCTCTCCATAATTAAGTCTTTAATTTTCGGGCTTTAACCCATCTGATTACATCAAGATGATTTTTACAAAGCTCCTGAAAAGCAGTGATCATTAATATAAATAAACTGTCTGCTGCTGTGAATAGGAGTGTCCATCGGTGTGGTTGACAACAATCCCAGTGGTTGCATGTTCTTGCATACACCTACCATTATACTAGCACTAAACACTGATGTCACGGAGGTGAGGTGCTGCATACCCACACCTGCTTCATGTGCATGCACCTGCTGCTATGGTATTATCACTAGTGACATTACACTGATCTGCCTGCCTCTCCATGTGATGTCCACTGGAAGGTAGAGAGGAGCCCTCATCTTCCCCTGGGGAGCGGCAGAGCCCACTAGCAGGATTTCATCTTAGCCTCACTCCTTGCTGAGATGAAGGGCATCCCTGGGGCCAGCACATTCTTTTACACACCCGTGGGAAGGATCCTGCCCGAGAGGGCCTTTTGGGGCTGTATTAATGCCACTCTTCATTGGCATGCACTTCTGCCTTCTGTTATGGACCCTCTCTTTCCTCAAGGCAGTTCTGATAGCTGATCTCTGGGGTAGGACTTGTGTGTGACATGTTGTGGTAAGTTTTTATTTAATTAAACAATTTAATGTCCACACTGACTAGAGAAGCCCAGTCAGAGGTGCACCTTGTGCTTGGAACGGCAGTTGGAGGGGTTTGTGATGGTCCTTAATTCCTGCAGGAGTTCATTCCACAGTGTAGGACCAGCCCTGAGAAAGCTCTGTCATCTGCACAGACGAGCTTTACTCTTAGAGTAGAAAGTTCCATGGTGCCAGAGGAGTGGAGCTGTAGACCAGACTCCTCATCCTGGAGCTGCAGGTGATCTTTCAGAAATCCTGGGCCAAGTGCCAGGTAACTCTTGCATCTCTGAAGGCGTTAAGCTTCAGGAAGATTCATAGCACCTGATTCTTATTTACAAAGCAGTGTAAACAGTCCTTGGCGTGAATGAGAAACTGGCCCATAGGGTTTAATAAGAATTCAGAAGGAGGTCACTGATAACACCCTAGGAGCGGTACCAGAATAGTGGATGTAATGGTCTAGGGGTCTGTAATTACCAGAGGCACATAGCCACTGTTTCAGCATACAAAAGAGTGCATTCCATTGCTGGTTGCCACATCATCTGCGGTGAAATGTGAGTGTAGCTTCTTCGTTTATTCATTCTGCGATGGTGTCGAAAATAGCACCATTTCTTGGGTAGCTGGTGATGCTTTGAGCCAATAAAGATATGAAGCTAAAAAAAGCCATTGCTGTAGCCGTGCGCTCACCCCCTTCCTCCTAGCATCATTATTCTAAAGTAGGCATTGGTGTATTCAGTTTTAGCGACCGCTGGCTCAGAATCACTCAAGTGTTGTAATGAGAGGGGGGTGAGCTCATCTGTAAACGAATCGCACTGTTAATTGTTTTGTCAGACTAGTAACTGAAGAGCGTGGTTTTACATTTTTATCAAAGCTTGGCTGACGCTGGGAATTCCTCTGTGCCAGTGTGAATTTAATTCCATAGAGAGCACGTCCTGTGAATCTCGTCACCTTCACTCATAGGTATTACACTGCAAATGATTTATCGAGACAGGTTTGTCTTTCCGCTGGTGAATGGCTAATCTGCTAGATCTGATCAACCAGAATATGATCAATCTGTTTTAGAATCCAGAACAAGTGGTGGTATCGCAACATACAGTAAGACACCTCTACCTGACAGCAGCGCCTCCTTATTGCCAAGTTCATTCTGATTCTTGATTTTTAAATTTTGCTTATACCATTACAAACAAGACTTTCTCCAGGTCTAGCTTTGTAGACAATGAGAGAGCGCCTGCCGTGTACTCGAGCACATAGGCCTGGTTCTCTAGTGCGCTGCACTCGGGGCAAAGTATGTTTTATACTGTTTGCACTGCCGTAAATAACTGCACAAGTGGCAGAGTCGCAGGAAGTCTGGTCTGCAGGATGCTGTCCGGTCCCTGTTGAAGTCAATGGGAGATTTGCTGGATGGGAAAGGCTTGAGTCTACACTGGGGTCGGCAACCTTTCAGAAGTGCTGTGCCGAGTCTTCATTCATTCACTCCCATTTAAGGTTCCGCGTGCCGGTCATACATTTTAACGTTTTTAGAAGGTCTCTTTCTATAAGTCTATATATTATATAACTAAACTATTGTATGTAAAGTAAACAAGGTTTTCAAAATGTTTAAGAAGCGTCATTTAAAATTAAATTAAAATGCTGATCTTACGCCACTAGCCTGCTCAGCTCGCTGCCAGCCTGGGGTTCTCTTCACCTAGGCCGGCAGAGGGTTGCTCAGGGCCTGCAGCCGGGACCCCAGACTTGGGGGGGAGGGGTTGTTTCAGGGGTCAGGGCAGAGGGCTGGGGGAGGGGGGTCAGGGCAGAGGGCTGGGGTGGGGGGGGTTCAGAAATCAGGGCTGGGGACTGTGGAGGGGTGCAGGGCAGAAGGCTGGAGGTGTGGGGGGTTCAGGGCAGAGGGCTGGGGGTGTATGGGGGTGCAGGGCAGAAGGCTTGGTGTGTGTTGGGGTGTGGGGGGTTCAGGGCAGAGGGATGGGAAGTGGGGGGGTGCAGGGCAGAAGGCTGGGTGTATGTTGGGGTGGGGCGGGTTCAGGGCAGAGGGATGGGACTGTGAGGGTGCAGGGCAGAAGGCTTGGTGTATGTTGTGATGGGGGGGTTCAGGGCAGAGGGATGGGAGGGATGGGTGTATGTTGGGGTGGGGCGGGTTCAGGGCAGAGGGATGGGACTGTGAGGGTGCAGGGCAGAAGGCTTGGTGTATGTTGTGATGGGGGGGTTCAGGGCAGAGGGATGGGAGGGATGGGTGTATGTTGGGGTGGGGCGGGTTCAGGGCAGAGGGATGGGTGTATGTTGGGGTGGGGGGGTTCAGGGCAGAGGGATAGGGCTGGGGGGGTGCAGGGCAGAAGGCTGGGTGTGTGTTGGGTGGGGGGGTTCAGGGCAGAGGGATGGGGCTGTGGGGGTGCAGGGCACCCTCTACGGAGATGTGTGCACGCTGCCGCTCGGCTCTGCTCGGCTCCGCTCCCCCTCTCAAGGGCCATCAGTGGCACCGAGAGGGAGAGGGAGGAGGAGGGGCAGGAAAGCACCATGCTGGGGGAAGAAGTGGGGGAGGGGGGAGCTTGGCTGCCGTAGGACCAAGCTTCTGCCTCCTGCCCCCTCAGGGGAGAGCGGTGGGCGGGGGGGCTGAGTGGGGTTGGGGGTCGGGACCGTGGCAGGGAGCTGCGTGCCGCTCAAGATCAGCTCGCGTGCTGTGTTTGGCATGCGTGCCATAGGTTGCCGACCCCTGGTCTACACCATCCAAGTCAATGGGAAGTTTTCCATAATTGACCAGCTTGCAGATATTCTCTTTCTTGGCGCATGATTTACCTCATTGCTCATTGGGAAAGCATGAACTCTGGTACACTCTGTGACAGACCCAGACCAGAGGGGTACAGGAGTCTGGTAGAGGGTAAATATACTGGTCACTGGATGAGTAGTTTTCTGTTCCCTGAGTGACCAGAGCAGGGGCACTAGAGTAATCAGGAACCTGCTAGAACCCGTTAAGGCAGGCAGGCTAATTAGGACACATGGAGCCAATTAAGAAGCTGCTAGAATCAATTAAGGCAGGCTAATCAGGGCACCTGGGTTTTAAAAAGGAGCTCACTTCAGTTTGTGGTGGGAGTGTGAGGAGCTGAGAGCAAGAGGCGCAAGGAGCTGAGAGTGAGAGGGTGTGCTGCTGGAGGACTGAGGAGCCCAATCGTTATCAGACACCAGGAGGAAGGCCCTGTGGTGAGACTAAGGAAGGTGTTTGGAGGAGGCCATGGGGAAGTAGCCCAGGGAGTTGTAGCTGTCATGCAGCTGTTACAGGCGGCACTATAGACAGCTGCAGTCCACAGGGCCCTGGGCTGGAACCCGGAGTAGAGGGCGGGCCCGGGTTCCCCCCAAACCTCCCAATTGACCTGGACTGTGGGTTCTTCCAGAGGGGAAGGTCTCTGGGCTGTTCCCCAACCCACATGGTGAATCTCTGAGGCAAGAAAATCCGCCAATAAGCACAGGACCCACCAAGATAGAGGAGGAACTTTGTCACAACTCCAATATGATTTACTGTGCACTAGGACAGTCTGACCATGGAAAAGCTCAGAGGTCTAAAAAGTAATTACAGAAATTATTCTGCTTTTGGTTTTCTAAAAAAACATAGAGGAGGATTCAATGGCAGCCAATTCCCGCCATCCCTACAGTCATTTGTTTTCCACACACCAAAACTTCTTATGCGCTATGATGTACACAGTGGAGTTTATTAGCATATTCTCAAAACTATATCACAACATTTGGGCCTGGGCCTGCTTCATGCACTTTTCCTTGATCTGGCTATAGTGCTTGGTTTTTCTGTAGGTGGGTGGATAGATGTGTAAAATATAGAACATCTTAACGTTTTCTCTGCTCTCCTAATAGCTGTGACAATATTTCAGTATTTGTGACAGGCCCAGACTCAGAAATGGAAATATCAGTTGTAGCTATTAAGCCTGAGTGTCCATCCAAGACTCCTTCACTCACATGTGATATCAGAATGATCCTAAGTGTGTGTATTTCTTGTACATCTAAGGGACTATTCACCCTAACCGAGATGGAACTAGTCTTACTCAGGGTACATCTCTGGACAGAAGTGATTTATAAAATACAGGTCAGGTCAATCAGGAATGTATGACAATACATACTATCGTGTTTATTGTAAGGATTGACATGCAGTAAAGATTTCAGGGCACATTCTCTGTTCCAGTTGGTTCATTTTGAACTACTCGGGCAGCATCAAGGAAGCTGAAGCCCTGCTACAGGAGAAACTCTGAGTGTGAGCGGGGTTGGTTCTAAGTGGGGATAGAACCAGCTCCTATACCCCACCCCACATCCCCCAGCACAAGGAGTATGCAGGGGCTGGCGGGGCTTTTGCTAAAGCATGCTGCATTTCTGCTATCACCAGTTGGCATTTGGTCCCTAGGGAACCATTACCAGGTGGCATGAGTTAGAGCAGCCTTGAGGCTGCTCTAACCTTTCGGGTCTGGGGCAGAGAAACAAGAAGCCATAACCAGCTGCTGGACAGACCTGTCAGTTTCACAACATAAAGGAATGTTGAGACTCAAATCTCAAGGGTTCAAGTCCAGTTTCTGGAGAGGAATGTGCTCCACTGATAATAAATATACTTTGTCATGACAAAAAATGTCTAGCCATATTGTGGCCTCTAGCGTTGTGTGCCGAAGATAAAGGGATCCAGTGACTCCCAGCCCGAGAGACAGAGAAAGGCAGAGTGTTGTCTCCACTGCCCCTTTCCCCTGAAACCCTGGCAGTCCTTCTGTGGGGAGTCCAAAGTGTTCAGCATCCACACCTGTATCTATTCTGGGTTGGGGGGGGGCAGAAGTTGGAGGTGGAGGCAGCAGTGTAAGTGTGGCAACCTTCATTCCCAGATTGTTTGATGGGAAGGATTTGGTGTAGACGAACATCCAGACTGTCTGAAACGCCGAGTCTGTAAAACGCGGCAGGAAATTTCATGCAAACGGGCTTTCTTGTGGCCCTCCTTGTTTCCATTAGGGCTTAGTACACAGCACAAACAGTGCAGCCAGTAGGAAGAGAGGGCACCATGTTAATCACAGCCGTTTCAAAGGTGAAAGAAAAACGCTTGAGGAGAGGGTGAAGATCTTCATTTAGTCCAGACTGGTTTGTCCTCCTTTTCCCCTGCCCAGCGGTGATACTAAAAAAAGTCAATAACTCCCTAAGGTTGCCTTGGGGCTCCTGACGATATGAATGTGACCCTCTTGATGGTGGCGATGCAGATAGTGGGAGCAGTCGTAGTTATGATTTGTTACTCTGGTAACCTAACCTTCTGCCAAACCTGCAGGCTAAATACCAACCTCAACCCTCCTAGTGGAAGGTCGAGAAAGGATCAGCATTTTCTAAGTCCATGACAACCCCTCTGCTTGCTCTGGAAGTAGCAGTTCCCCCTTGTCTCCAATCGAAAAGCAGCATGTTTTCTCTTCTTGGGCTAGTCTTCATCCCCCAAAGGAGGCACAGAAGCTGTTTGTGATGAGTCACACCATGTGGTTTGTGTTCAGTGCAAAATGCACATAAGTGAAGGGTGTGTGGGGGGTGGGGGGAGAGGATTGCCAACTTAATCATGCATCCAAATCAAATACTTGGCTCTGTTTCTTCAGATGATAGAGCTCCTACACCCACTGATGAATGGCAGCAGAGCGGTGCCTGTACTGAAAGAGAAGAGCGAAAAGCAAAGGGAAATTCCTCCATATTTGAATCAGTGAATCACCGGCATCTATTTGTCCTCTGTTATTACTGTCCAGACTGGCTAAGCAGCAGTTCTGTAGAAAAGGACCCGGGGATTACAGTGGACGAGAAAGCTGGATATGAGTCAGCAGTGTGCCTTTGTTGCCAAGAAGGCTAACAGCATATTGGGCTGCATTAGTAGGAGCATTGACAGCAAATCGAGGGAAGTGATTATTCTCCTCTACTCGGAACTGGTGAGGCCACATCTGGAGTATTGTGTGCAGTTTTGGGCCTCCCACTACAGAAAGGATGTGGACAAATTGGAGAGAGTCCAGCAGAGGGCAATGAAAATGATCAGGGGGCTGGGGCACATGACTTATGAAGAGAGGCTGAGGGAACTGGGCTTATTTAGTCTGCAGAAGAGAAGAATGAGGGGGGATTTGATAGCAGCCTTCAACTACCTGAAGGGGGGTTCCAAAGAGGATGGAGCTCGGCTGTTCTCAGTGGTGGCAGATGACAGAACAAGGAGCAATGGTCTCAAGTTGCAATGCGGGAGGTCTAGGTTGGATATTAGGAAACCATATTTCACTTGGCTGGGATTTAGTTGGTGTTGGTCCTGCTTTGAGCAGGGAGTTGGACTAGATGACCTCCTGAGGTCCCTTCCAACCCTGATATTCTATGAGGACTACACCATCCACTGGCCCACCCTAGGAAGAGCTTACAGAGATTGGAAAAGGCAACGTGGGGTCTGATCCACAGTGAGGTCAGTGGAAAGACTCGTTGACTCTGGACCAGGCTTTTAGCGTATACAAAGCTCTTAAGAAGAAGAGAGAGGCTCTGATTTTTCCAAAATGCTGAGCACCCACAAGTCCAGCTTCAAGTCATTGGCAGCTGCAGGTGCACAGCACCTCAGAGAATCCCCAAAACCGGAAATGGTGGTGATAGGCCACCACACTTGTGTGCAGACGACACTGCTTCCATTTAGCCGGGGAGTATAATTCTGAGTTTAGCTGTTCCTTCCTGAGAGCACAATTCCTCTGCCCCGCTGCTGTGCTCAGAATGTATGACAGGTTAGCAGTGCAAATAGGGGATGCTCTCAGGCAGGCAGAGAGGACACATGCTACCATTTGGATTAGCAGCCTAATGACCGCCGTTTCCTCACAGTGCCCTGGAGAGGTGTTCAGCTTTTGGCATGGCTGCTAGGCTGTGTGTGTGTGTGTGTGTGTGTGTGTGTGTGTGACCCTCCCTCTGAGCTCTGCATTCCCCAGGGCATCTTTCTGGTGCCTCTGTGGGTTCCCTCATCACTACATCTCCACTCAGGCATCTGTCTCGAGTATCTCTCTTCTCCCCATGTGCTTGCCCTACAGGGTCTCCTATCTTTCTTCTTCTCCCTGGTCCTTAACCACCAGAGCTCCTCTAGCCCTATCCCCTGAGATTACCCCCTTTTTTGATCTTCAGACCCTCCCCCCTATCTGTGAAGTATTAAAACTCGGGGTTGGGGAGTGTCTCACGCTGCCTCATAAGACTGCAAGCAGCAGACTCCGCTCTGGTTGCCCTCTGCCAGCCCCTCCTCCACAATGAAACACCCACAAGAGGGAGTAATGGGGGAGCCCACAGAGGAAGCTGTAGGCAGCCAGTGGCGTTTAGGCTGTTTACCCAGCTGGAGGCTGGACTAGGGCAGAACTGGCTCCATGATTTGGGAATGCACAAGGTTCTCCTTTGTGCCTCAACTACACTCAGCTGTGCTCAGCATTGGCTGGATACAGCTGAACCTCTGGCTCATGTCAGATCTTCAGGTTGGGGATGATACCTTACCGAGCTTCTTCCCCCTCTCCTGCACACAGCTGTTGGCTTCTAATGCCAAGGGTCAACTTTGTCTTGCTATCTTCCCCCTAAAAAGCACTCACAAGCAACAAAAAATGAAGAGTGCTTTTGGACACACTGTGGATCCTCACCCACACTTTTTTTTTCTGGGGGCACAGTCAATAGGTAGACTTTGGTAAGCTCCATCTTTCTGGTGGGTGATGCTACTGCCAGTTTCTCCCCCAGTTATTTATAAAGGGAATGAGTAGGCTCTAGCATGTCTGAAAACACAAATGTGACTGGAGCTGAGGAGTTTATTTTTCTGGGTATATTGCCGCCCACTCCAAACTACAAGATTTTTGTTGCTGTCTTTTGAAATTTCATTAGTATCACAGCATCTCTCTGTAGTGGAAATTGCAACAAACATCAATTTAATTTCCCTGTATAATATACAGTAATGTAACTGAATGGCAGCCGACTCTTCGCTATCTCTGTTAATGTGTCTGTCCTTCTTTGCATGTTTTTACAATGTGTTTCTACCTCTGTGGAGCCTGGCTCCCCAACTCTCTATCCTCATGCCTCAAGAATACCAGAATAATAAAGACCAGCAGTTATCATGGAGCTATCAAAAACCAGGGAACAGGCCCAAGGAAGTATAAGGCCTACCTCGTTCCCAGTCAGCAAGCTGTGGAGAAAAGATACTTCCACAAGAAGCTTTTCTGGGCAAGCAATTGCCTATTTCATAGAATCATAAAATTGTAGAACTTGAAGGGACCTTGAGAGGTCATCTAGTTCAGTCCCCTGCTCTCATGGCAGGACTAGGTATTATCTAGACCAGTGGTTCTCCACCAGGGGTACAAAAAGGTCTGTCAGGGGGTACATTAACTCATCTAGATATTTGCCTAGTTTTGCAACAGGCTATAGAAAAAGCACTAGCAAAGTCAGAACAAACTAAAATTTCATACAGACAATGACTTGTTTATACTGCTCGGTATACTATACACTGAAATGTAAGTACACTATTTATATTTCAATTGATTTATTTTATAACTATATAGTAAAAATGAGAAAGTCAGCCATTTTTCAGTGATAGCGTGGTGTGACACTTTTTTTTGTATTCTAATGTCTGATTTTGTAAACAAGTAGTTTTTAAGTCAGGAGAAACTTGGGCGTATGCAAGACAAATCAGACTCCTGAAAGGGGTACAGTAGTCTAGAAAGGTTGAGAGCCACTGCTCCAGACCATCTCTGACAGATGTTTGTATAACTAACCTGCTCTCAGAAATCTCCAATGAAGGAGATTCTACAATCTCCATAGGCAATTTATTCCAGTGCTTAACTTTCATGACAGTTAGGAAGTTTTTCCTAATGTCCAACCTAAACTGCCCTTGCTGCAGTTTAAGCCCATTGCTTCTTGTCCTATTCTCAGAGATTAAAGAGAACACTTTTTCTCTCTCTTCCTTATATATATATATATATATATATATATATATATATATATATATGGCGTCTCTCATCTCTCAGTCTTCTCTTCTCCAGACTACACAAACCCATTTTTTTTAAATCTTCCCTCATAGGTCATGTTTTCTAGACCTTTAATCATTTTGGTCGCTCTCCTCTGGACTTTCTCCAATTTGTCCACATTTTTCCTGAAATGTGGTGCCAGAACTGGACACAATACTCCAGTTGAGGCCTAATCAGCAGAGTAGAGTGGAAGAATTACTTCTTGCATCTTGCTTACAACACTCCTGCTAATACATCCCAGAATGATGTTTACTTTTTTTTTTTTTTTTTTTTTTTGCAACAGTGTTACACTGTTGACTCATACTCCGCTTGTGATCCACTATGACCCCCAGATCCCTTTCTGCAGTACTCCTTCCTAGGCAGTCATTTCCCATTTTATATGTGTGCAACTGATTGTTCCTTCTAAGTGAAGTACTTTGCATTTGTCCTTATTGAATTTCATTCTATTTACTTCAGACCTTTTATCCAATTTGTCCAGATCATTTTGAATTTTAATCTTATCCTCCAAAGCACTTGCAATCTCTCCCAGAGTGGTATCGTCCACAAACTTTATAAGTGCACTCTCTATGCTATTATCTAAATCATTGATGAAGATATTGAATAGACTCAGAACTGATCCTTGTGGGACCCCACTCGATATGTCCTTCCAGCTTCACTGTGAACCACTGGTAACTACTTTCTGGGAACGGTTTTCCAACCAGTGGTGCACCCAACTTATAGTAGCTCCTTCTGGGTTATATTTCCTTAGTTTGTTTGTGGGAAGGTCATACGAGACCATATCAAAAGCCTTACTAAAGTCAAGATATACTACATCTACCACTTCCCCCAATCAACAAGGCTTCTTACCCTGTCGAGGAAAGCTACTAGATTGATTTGACAAAATTTGTTCTTGACAAATCCATGTTGACTGTTACTTATCACCATATTATCTTTTAGGTGTTTGCAAATTGATTACTTAATTATTTGCTCCATTATCTTTCTGGGTACAGAAGTTAAGCTGACTGGTCTTTAATTCCCTGGATTGTCCTTATTTCTCTTTTTATACATTGGCACTATATTTGCCCTTTTCCAGTCCTCTGGAATCTCTCCCGTCTTCCATGACTTTTCAAATGACTCAGATATCTTCTCGGTCAGCTCCTTGAGTATTCTAGGGTGTATTTCATCAGGTCCTGGTGACTTGAAGACATCTAACTTGTCTAAGTAATTTTTAACTTGGTCTGAGCAAAAAAAAAACTGAGCAAAAAAAGCTTTGTCTAATTCTGTCCTGAGATGTGCTGTGCCCCTTGCCGCCAAAAAAATCAGGTTTTAGCTATGTGCAGAGACAGTCCGTCACGGTGTGGGGAGGTATCGGCCTGTACATCAGTGATGTGCTTTCTGCTATAGTACTGGTACTCCCTGCAGGGCTGAGTGTGATGAAGTGGGAATGTTCTTATTGTTTTCTCTAAATACTGTGTGGGTGCCTCAGTTTCCCCTATGCATTTCTTAAGTATCTAGGTGGTGGGATAAGGGTGTGCGATTGTTGCTGAGCCCTGGAGGGCAGAGGTGTGTAAGGGTCTGCACAGAGAATGGCTGACACCCTATCTCCTGGCAACTGATGGCCTGAGCCCCTCCCCTGCAAGCTGCCAACTGAAGGTGTTGGGGAACAAAGAGAACAGGTGACCTCCTGGCCCAGGAAAGAGACAAAGAGAGAGGAGGGGCTGGAGAGTTCAGTTTGGAGCTGGCTGGGAAAATGGAGGGGAGGCCAGACAGACCTCTTGGCCTCTCCTGCCCAGCGCCGTATTATTGCCTAGGGCGGCAAATTTGCAGGGGCGGAAGCTCCCCTCCACGTCCCGCCCCCCTGCTCCAGCTCACCTCTGCCTCCTCTGCAAGCATGCCGCCACGTCCTGTTTCTCTCCCCTCCCAGCGCTTGCGCCGCAAAACAGTTGTTTCGTGGGGCGGGGGAGGAGGGGGAACGCCGTGTGCTGGGGGAAGAGGCGGGGGCGGGGATTTGGGGAAGGGATCCAATAGGGGAAGGGAGGAGGCAGAGTTGGGGCGGGGACTTTGGGGAGGGGGTTGGAATGGGGGGGCGGGAAAAGGGCAGAGTCGGGGCGGGGCCAGGGCGGCAATTATTTCCCGGCCTAGGGGTGGGAAAATTATTAATCCACCACTGCTCCTGCCCCCCCAAGATGGACCTGACTGAGGGGGTCCTGTTGTTTGTACCTGCAAGACCTATCTTGGACTGTGTTCCTGTCATCTAAATAAACCTTCTGCTTTACTGGCTGGCTGAGAGTCATGGTGAATCGCAGGAAGCCGGGAGTGCAGGGCCTTGTCTCCCCCACACTCCGTGACACTGAGCACCTCCAGACCAGAACTATTGTTGGCAAAGTGGCAGGCGTTGAGAGAGCAGCAACAGAACTGATTAAGAAAGTGATGAGGGATACAGCTGAAGGATGTACACACTGAGGCTGATTGCCCAAAATTGTACCTAAAGTTAGGCTCCGAAATCTTTATTTAGGTGCCCAAATAAAGCGCCCCACTCTGAAAAACGCTGAGCACTTCCAAACCCAAACGAAGTCCATCGGGGCTGCTGGGTGCTCTGCTCTTCCGAAATCTGGCACCTTATTTAGGTGCCTTCCTGTGAATTTGGCTCCTATTTTTGAAATCTTGATCTTAGGGCTATTTGGTGTGATTTGCATACAGCCCTTTGCTCTCCTGCTGCCCCTGGGGCAACACTAAGATTTGAGGTTGTAAGTTCTTTAGGGCAGAAGCTGTCTACGTATGTACCGCGTCTAGCACAACGGGTCACTACCTGGTTGTGGCTTGTAGGCTCTCCTATAGAACAATGAAAGGATAGAGTAGCTCGGGAAGCACTTAGGGCTTCTCACCATGCACAGGGACCCATTAGGATAGCACAGATTGTTCCTTCTATTGTACCAACCCCATTCCATGGGCCAAAACCCTGGTCCTGCCTCCTCTACACCCTTTCCCCTGCTTCTTGTCAAGGGGCTGCTCTTATGTATTGCCCTTTTGAGGCCATGCAAAGAGACTCAATCCTCCGGCACACCCATGGAAGGGCAGTTCACAATATATTTCTAAGTGGGGGTGGGAGGGGACAGGAATTGTTTAGTGTGTTTGGGGCCAAACGTGATTTCATGCACCCTTTTTCAAATCAAAAAGTGTTTTTAAAATTGTAATATTTGAGAACTATATTGCACTGTTGCCAACTCTGATCATTTTTATCACGCGTCTTGTGATACTTGGTACCGTTCTTGAAGACTTCGTTGTTGGAATTATGTAAATATATGAAAATCTCAGCTTTCATTTTAAAAAAAAGTATGTTTTCTAGCCCACAGAGTTGCAGAAAAAGATCTTGAAAATAGATTCAAAAGGCAGAAGGCAAATAAAAAGCAGAAAAAAGGAATAGTCCTTTCATGGCAAATTGTGACATTTCAAAATTACTATCTATTCCAAAAATCAGAACAAAAAGTCAAATAGTGAAAATTTAAATGAAACAAAAACCTCTGAACCAAGTTTTGAATCGGAAATGTTGATGTAGAAAACTCAACATTTTTGACTGAAACCAAATGACCTGACATTTTGAAACAAATTTTTTGGTGTTGAATCACCTGAGAGGAAAATTTGGTTTCAATGAAATTTTTCACATTTTCCTGTGGGAAAGATTGAGTTTGATTAAACCGCATTTTCCAATGAGAAGACATTTCCATTTTATAAAATGTGCACTGGCCCTAGCGAAAGGAACCCAAGTCTCGTGATTTTAAAGCCATCTCGTGATTTTTGGAAGGGCCTGCCTTTTGATTGGTGAAGGCTTGGGGTTGGCAGCACCGTCTGCATTTCAGAAATACAATTTGATTAGGCAATTGAGAACTGAATGCTCACGCTGCACAAGAGGGCAGAGATAAAGTTGCATGGACATCATTAACTGCCAGTTCCTGACTTTAGGTTGCACGATTAAGCATTCAAAATGTTCTGTTCATGTAGAGTTTTCCCCATGGAATATCCTAAATATATTGTTCTTCATTGCAGTAGCACCCATCTACATCAGAGCCCCTCTGCACATACACATAGTGAGGGACCGCCCCTCCCCTGAAGAATTGACAGTTCAATTGACTGGCAAAGGGTGAAAGGGCCTAACTGAGGCAGAGTGGCCAACTGATATTTTTAAGAAGGGGAAAAAAGGGAAAATCATAAAAGGGAACTTCACTCTCCACGATTCTGAAGCTTTGCTGGCTCGCCACATTTTACAATAACCGGTTTAAATTCAGTACTCGTGAATTATTTCGCTGGTGCCCTACTCCTGTGCAATGGGAGTACACCCGTGAGCAAAGCTACTCCCGGGCAGTTTGCATAGCGAGGTCTCAGAGGAGCTCAGCAGCTGGAGAAATCACCAGGCGCTCATCATTGCCTTAGAGCTGGCATCCCGCCAGTGCACCTTACAAAGCAAGCACGCGGGAGGCCAGTCACGTCTTTACAGCTGTTGTGGCCCTCACAGGTTTTTCAATCTGGAGTTGAGGCATGCCCTGCCGGCACATGGAGCAAACCCGTAACAAGGTTAGTGAACACAGATCTACTGCACGTGCTCGCTGTCTGACTATCAAAGCCTTGCAACGTTACCAAAACCAATTCCCTCCAGAACAATGAAAGGCCCTGTTTCTCAAAGGGGGCTTCTTCCAGGCCAAATTTCACCTTCCACGTGCCAACTATTTTGGCTGGAGGCTGTTCAAAGAAGGTTCCGTTCATTTTTGATAATGAGAAGTGCATTTTATTGACTCTTCTCACAGGCAAAAATGACTGAACTGCTTTAGTTCAGACTTCCATAAAAAAAAAAAAATGACCCGAGGACAGAATCAAGCACGAGAAATGTTAGCCAACCCAAAGCTTTTCCTAGCAATAACTAAATAAAGCCTGAGGCTGAAGTGGTTATAAAACAGGAACTCCCATACCTACATGCCTAGAGTTGATCAACCCAGGACATGATTATTACCAAGTAACCATAGAGACATTTTGCAAATCAGACCCATTCAACCACACGGAATACAAGACCTTCGCATAAGTGAGAACGAAGTGGGTAATTCTGGGCCAGTAAGTGTATCACATTTCTGCTCTCTCACTGGATTGAAGGATACTTGAAGGTTTTCTTAGCATTCTTGAATTGATTAGTATTTTCAAAATGATTCTGTTTGTGATTATTTCTGCTCTTTGTTTGTAGGCCCAGTATGGCATGCTACTTTTCATGCTTTAATACATCATTTTTGGGTGGAGGAGGAAGATTAAATTATGTATCATAATGGGTAGTCTCTTGGATAGCAATCAGCTCTTCGGATATTTAATATGGGGAGAAGCTTAACATTAGTACCTTGGCCACAGAGTCCCTCTACTTGTAGTTAATAAATGAGTCATGCAGGTATGCCCTTTTTTTTAAGTGTTATTTCTGAAACTAGACATTTTCCCTATCACATGCACTGAACTTCCCAGAAACCATATGTCTAGTCTGGGCGCATGAGGTCTGTGCTATTCAGTATCAGTTAAAAACCTGATTTCCAGAAGCAGAAATTTGGATGAAGGATATGGTTTATTATTGGTATTTCCACAAGGGATGTGTGAATCAAATTTGCCAACTAGCCTAATGATATAGCCAAATACTAGTTCTACGTATTGAGGTGAATATAGCTCTGATATCCACCAACTCATTTCATAGGGGCTGCAAAATAATTTTTTTGTTATGTGGACTGGATTTGACCTGCTGATGTGAGGCACTGCTCCCCAGGGCCAAGCCCAGGAGCCATCTACTCCCCTTCCTCTGGCCATGTTAAGTCTCATCCCGCGGTTTACTTTGCTTCTATGTATTCTGAATTTAACATTAGCTTTGGCCATTTGCTTTTCTGACTTCTAGAATGATTCTTCATAACTGCTAATCACCTCCACGGGTCAGACCCTCAGCTGGTGTAAATCAACCTAGCTCCAATGATTTCAATGGAGCCGGGCCGATTTACTCTGGCTAAGGATGTAGCCCAATATTCTCTGCATGATGGTCTGCACCACTTGTCACTACCATGATAAATATCAAGAGTAGTATGCTTTTGTTCTTCTTCTGTGAAAAGTTTGGATATTATAATGAAATACTGATACATTCATTTCCTGATCATGGACTGAAAGTTTAGTTGATGGTTATTTGACACAGTCCATTTGACAATAGAGACATTTATTTTATATAGTCCCTGAGCAAACAAAACATTAAATTTTGTGCCTTCTGATGTTCTAACTGCCACTTGCTGCTGATAGAGGGTGGTAGGTGACCTTCAAAACTGTGTTGTTCAATCTAGATAAGCAACCAACAGCAAACCCAAAATCCAGATGTGGAAATATATTCCCCTTGTAATTTGGGTCCTGAACTGGAATTTTCCACTGCTCTCAATAAGAAGTGCTGGATGCTCTGAAAGCTTTTGAAAATCTGGGCACTTATTTAGATGGCTAAATAGGAACTGCTGGGTGCTTAGCTGTTTTGAAAAACTGGCTCTTAGAGTTACTTAAAGTTTTGGTACAAAACTATTAAGCATGTAGAGCAAACTCAGAAAACATCGTTGTAAAACATATCCAGTACTATAAAAGTAAAACATATCCAGTCACTGTAAAAGACACAGAATCAAGACACTTGAGAACCAGATAAGTGTGAAGAACGTTAGGCTGGTGGGATTGCCAATCAGGTGCTGAGGGAGAAACTGATCTCTTTCATGGAGGGTTGGGCCCCCAAGGCTCTTAAATTAGATATTGCAGCAGATCCACTTAATATGAAACAAGTCTATTGCCTTATCAGAAGTTTGTTCCCCCCACCAAATGCACAGCTCTCTGCTTAGCAAACAATGGAGGAGCACATGCCAGATAGACAGGACAAACTTTCAGTACTAGTACCTGTCAGAAGCATGAAGAAAACAGACTCTTCTTTTTCCTAGATTGAAGCCCAGGCATATAGGATACAATGAGCACTCATGCCTGTCAGAGGCCTTCATGAAAAAGACAACGGAGGCTTCCTCCTTCTTCACATACATCGCCCAGACAGAGAATACATTTTGGAGAATAACAACTTGAGCCAGGAAACGCTTAAGGAAGTCATCAAGGATGTCAATCCAACAGCAGGAGGATTCACACTTGATTTAACTTGACACCAGATGACCTGACCTTTTTTTTGTATTCACCCCAAACTTCCTACAGCTCTATTACACTAACCCATGTGTGAACAAGATGGAGAAAATGTTTAATGCAAGTCTTAGGGACATAGACTTGTATTTAACTTGAGAAAGTTGCTTTTGTCACTAAGTGTACAATGTTTTTGCTATATAAACTGCCACGGTATAGCCTAAGAACGTTTATATCATAATTGTAACCTCCCTGAAGAGCAGGAACAGGTGTGCTCAGACATAGACTTGCAATGAGCAGGTATAAATTCTCTGTCCCATAGCTAGTATAAACAGGCCTTGGCTGTCTGCCTTCATCACCAAAATGGTGAGCAAACTTAGAAGTTAAGTCATTGGGTGTGCTAAGTCCTTGGCTTGGGTGAGTCTGTGTTGCACTGCTGAAGTCAAGAGAACCATGCTGGTTTAGGAGGCTGGAGATCTGGCCCTCCATCTTCTACTTTGGAATGATTGTTTTTTAAGCTCGTTCAGCTTGGCCAAGATAAGCATGCAGAAAGAAACTACCCTGTGCACATGTGGTCAGTTTACAGAGCATCATTGTATTCCATGGCTCAGTTGTACATGATTTATTTCAGCAGAGTTACTGCTGATTTGCATTAGTCTAATCATGTATTTTCCTCTACATTTTTGCTTCTTTTCTTTGCAGTGTATTTGTATAACAAAACAAAACAAAAAAACCCTTAAAAAAAAAAAAAGCTGGAAATAAAGATATCCAGGTAAATTTAATTGCAATAAATGAATTTGTACTAGACATACTGTTTTGAGGAATATGTGTACTGTACTTTTCCATTTTGATATTAACCTAATATCGTATAGATTCCAAGGGCAAAAGGGACCATTGTGATCGTCTAGTCTGGCTTCCTGTATAACGCTAGGCCATAGAACTCCTCCAAAGTGATTTCTAGAGCAGAACTTTTGGAAAAAAACATCCCATCTCTTTAAAAATTGACAGTGATTGAGAATCCACCATGATCTATGGTAAGTTGTTCCAGACCAGGATGAAAAGGCATAATGAGCATGGACTTTGGAAAGGAAAATCATGTCTCATGAATCTATTAGAGTTCTTTGAGCATATCAATAAAGTAATAGATGAAGTAGAACCAGTTGACATAATTTATTTAGACTTTCTCTTGAACAGATCCTTCTGATTCTAGGAAATGCAATAATATGTATCAAACCTGCTCATCATATATTGATGAAGTGGTTAAAGCCACTTTGTATTTCCTGAGCAGAAGAGAGAGTTCAGCATTTACATGTGGCTCCTAGTAGCGTCCTCATTAAACATTCATGTCATTTTCTTTTCTTTTCCATACTTGTCTAATAACTATACCATTAAAGTCATTAAGATGCAAGACTTGAGTTGTTTAAGTGCTATAAGATATGCCCAGCAAATTGTTGGCTCCTGAGATATTGGTTTTCTGTCTAGATCTCTGGTATTTTCACTGTCCCTTGAAACTCCAAATCGAATCATCGCTGCAGCAGAAGAAAAGGTAATTGAGACATAAGGCACAGCTCTGTCCTGCAGGGAATAAACAAACAAAAGATAGATACGCTTACAATGGCATTCTACAAAGATAGCAGCATTCTGTTTTACAAAAAGCTGTTCTTGAGAGAATCAGAAAACCACCTCAGCTAGAATTTTTAATTTTTTCGGGTGGAGGGAGGGGGAAAACAGATCTTGTTGCTTTCCATATAAGTGACGTAGAGGACATTGCGCTGGTTTAATGGAAAGGCATAAGCAGCTAGTCCTGTAGACAGAACTGGCCCCTGGGATCTGTGAAACCCATGGTCATTGATCCTTCCTGAGTTTGGGGATTCGAGAAATGTCAAGGCCAATCTCCATATTTACGCTGTGTGGAAAAGTCTATTTCTAGCCCTGTTTAAAGATTGTGATTGTTTATTATTTACAGTAATGCCCGCTGTATGCGAAGCACTTCCCAGGCACTCAGGAAGGGATGGGCCCTGCTCTGAGGAGTTCACAATTTAAGGACTGACCGGTTGCCGCAGTTTAGGGGAAGGGGACAATCAGTGCTTAAAGTGAGCCGGGTTTCCCAGAGTCCATCCCTGGGGAATCTGTAAGGGTGCCAGTATGTGCTGCCAGCTGGACGGTTTGGGGGGGTTCAGGATCATCCTGGACATCCCAGTTGTTGGTTTTTTACCTCAGAGGTAGCAGCCCTACTGGGAAGTAAAATTTCGAAATAGCGAAGTGGGTCCCTGAGGGGTGCATGGATTTTTTTGTACTGCCTTGGGGGGGAAAACCCTACAGTTGGCTGCTGCCCTCACTTGCAGGTCTCCTGGGGAAGAAAAACCAATCAGACTGCTGCAGAAAGCTCAAGGCATCTCTGCTCACTCCCCCCTAAACTCTGTGAGCAACAGGATGGCTCCTCCCTCTCCCTCCCTGAAACATGTGACCTGGGAAGGGAGGGAGAGAGGACCCCACTGCAGCCCCCTCCAGGCCTGGGATAGTGGGGCGAAGAACCCCAGGTGCTGCAGAAAGAGAAGAGGGGAGGCAGAACAGATGGGGGATAGAATTGATACGGTACTTGGGGGGATTGATTTGAGGGCTGAGGGCTGAATTGGTTGTTGGGCAGGGGATGAGAGGATGCGGGAGTGGTGAGATTCCCCGCTCATTTTTCAGACCCCTTTAAGAACCAGAGCCAATAAGCAATGTATGGATAAGTCAACTCAGCTAAGGAGGGGCCGTGCCATGCTTCGGGGGCTTCTGGGGACAATGAGGAGCCAGTGGAGGGATTCAAAGAGAAGAGTGGTGTGACCAGTTCAGCTGGCAAGGAGGATGACATGAGTGACCACGTCTTGTGACGGGAGGATGTCTGCTTTTGGGAGGCCAGAAAAGAGGATACTGCCGGAGCTGAAGCAGAGGTTAATGCTTGAACGAGAGGTGTGTCCCTAAACAAACCACTAGCTAGGGATGAAAGTTTGTAACTGTGACATGTCCTAAATACACTGGGTATTGACTCTCTCCTTGAGTAGCCTAGGGCTGGCCACTGAGGCCTTTGAAACCCGAGGCCCTGAATCTCCCAATTAACTCATAGCTGTGACAGGGGTGCCACTCAGGCAGCTGGCTGTCTGCCTGCCACTGTGCCGGGACTTCTACCAAACAGTCAGTACAGCCATGAAGAAAGGCCATTCAGCAGTGTGAGAGGCAGGGGCCTCAGTGGATTTAGCATGATAGAAGGAACTCCTGTATTCCTCCCACCTCTGCCACTGACTCCTCCCTCGACTCGGTTGATTTGACAGATAGGGTGAGATAAGAGTCCTTTCCGCTTATAGGCTAACATAGATCTAGAAGAGCTGCTCTAACTTATCCAGAAGCTATGGATTTGATGTAGGAAGCACTGGGTGAACTCCTCTGGCCTGTGCTAGGCAGGGGTCCAGACTATATGGTCCCTACTGGTCTTAAAATCTATGCATATGTGAACCCCAGGCCACTTATTGTTTGTATTCTCTGGAGTCTGCATGACTGGATGAGAAAACCGTCAGTTCTTCTCAACGGTCTCCATCCTGGTCATACTCTTGAGCCTCTTTCTGGGTGTTCTTCATGTGAAGTGGATTGCATAGTTCCTCGTCGCTGCTTGTGCGCCGTGTGCGACTGTGCGTAGTTGGGTGACTCGATGCCCACATGTGGATGATGACCTGTTACCTTGTCACCTAGCAGGTATTGTGGCGAGGACACAGCTGATGGAAGAAACCCAGTTCATTCCTGCATTGCTCTTACGACAGAGACTACAGCCTTGTTGCCTTTTTCGGTCTGTTGCATTTCTAGGTGCCTGGTGGTAGTAAGCCTAGGAGATAGTGCAGCAGTTTACAAGCAGAGTTGTGCTCCAAACCCCTTTCCTCCAAGGCTGTGCCTGTGCAGTGCGGTTTCTATGAGCCCATGCCTTTGTGTTTCACCATCCTGGTATCCATTCTCAGGAATGGTTTCCTGGAAAGCAGTGTATCTCTCACGAGCACCTTCTAAAACCACTGCTTATACGTCAAGTATCAGGGGGTAGCTGTGTTAGTCTGTATCCACAAAAACAACAAGGAGTCCGGTGGCACCTTAAAGCCGAACAGATTGATTTGGACATAAGCTTTTGTGGGTAAAACACCCACTTCTTCAGATGTATCTGAAGAAGTGGGTGTTTTGCCAACGAAAGCTTATGCCCAAATAAATTTTTAAGGTGCCACTGGACTCCTTACTGCTTATACAATTCCTTCATTGATGTATCTTATACAGGAAGGGCTACTCTCCTTAGGCTTTTGGAATGCACGCTCTTTTCTTGCATCCCTGGGATGCTATAGGTTTCTCGGCTGCCCACTGACCAACTGGATCCCTCTCCGGTATAATATTCCTCTTGCTTGAAAGCAAAAGGAGCTGTCTTCCCCGATCAGACCGGATCAGGCTCTTGGAAAGGCCTCCGACTGATTAGCTGTCATGAAACATATGCTAAGAAGGAGCAGCTGCAACCTTGAAGAGCTTTTAACAGATGTCAGCTACCCATCCCTGCAGACTTCTGGCTTGGAGTGCACAAACCAGAACACGGAACAAGAACTGGAAGCTGTTTCGTGGGTGAAATTTGGCTCAGTGCAGGAAACCTGTGCAAGGCTCCTTGCATCGTGCTACTGCTTCTTCCACTCCCCCCACCAGTGAGATCAACACTCACCCTGAAGGGGTAGGGAGCTGGGCAAGGAACTGTTCTCTCTTCTTCCTCCAGGAGGAAAACGTGCCTGTGGTGGCAGCTTCTCTCCGTCTCGAGTGCCTCTCCACTAGGGTAAGCGTGCAGGCTGGGGGCAGGACAGCTGTGGAGACTGGTCAGCATTTTGCCGGTGAGAGGACATTAGGTTTATAGAAGTGATTTTTTTTTTCCACTTTCAGTGCAAAATCCCGTGGGTCTTACTCAGTTTTTACTCCGTCACAAATCCCATCGACTTAAATGAGGGGTTTGCCTGGGTGAAACTCTCAAGGCCCAATTCAATGCTCAGTGACGTCAATGGGAGCCTTTCCATTGACATCAGTGGGTGCTGGAGCAGGACCTCGGTGGGGGTGTTGTAGTAACACCGGGAAGCAGTGCTCTGAGGGGTCTGGAAAAGCAAACTCACCTTTACGAGGTATTTCCCTTTTACCACAGCTCCCTGCAAGAGCTACATCAGACACCTGGTGTGAGGAGCGTACGGCTTGTGTAATTGCTGTATTCAGCCAAATGCTGAATCAGTGGCAAATGTATTCTGCCAAAGCTGAATTACAAGCCAGCATTGGTAGAACAATAAATGACACAGACACATGTATTATACTCAATCGTTTATTGCAGCAAAATGTTTGTAAAAAGTATCAAGAACTCTGCAATCTCCTAAAATCAGAAAAGAGAATATAGGAGACGTGACTTTCGTTAGTAACTACTATAGACACCCGACATATGACGAAGCATTGCAGAGAAAACCTCTGCACCACCGTAGCACTTCCGTGTAGACACTCCCTACAGCGATGGGAGGGATTCTTCCATCGGCATAGGTAATCCACCTCCCTGAGAGGCGGTCACTAGGTCGACGGCAGAATTCTTCCGTCAGCCTAGTGGTGTCTACACAGGGACTGAGGTATGCTTAACTCTTCCGCTCCGGGGTGAGGATTTTTCACACACCCGACTGACGTAGTGAAACTGACATAAGCGTGGACCAGGCCTCAGAGAGGTGGATTAATTACGATGATGGAAAAACCCCTTCCATCGATTGTAGAAAGCATCTATGCTATGGTGCTGTAGTGTAGACATACCCAGATGACCAAAGGAAAGGCTCTTACCTCCTGCTTTTGTGACTTCTTCCTCGCCAACAGATGAGTTTTGCTTGATCCTGTCTCCAGCACTGTCTCAATTTAGCACCACTAGAGTGCTCAAGCAGTATTGATTGGTAGAACTTTGTAGGGGGGAGACACCCATGAGTTAGTATGATTTTTAACATGGCTTTCCGTGTGTGTAATGCTGAAGTCCACATAGCAGGTCCTCCCAGAGCAGTCACCCTCAGGTGTGATAGCTTCTGGAATTAGGGATTTTGCCTCCCCCCCCGCCCCACAAGCCTAGGATATTTTTCTCAGCATGCCGCCTTAAAGTGCAAAAGGGGTGAGAAGCACTTTCTTGCCACTTACAAACTGCACGATATATTTGACATGAACGTTTCTATTTAAAATCAGCTCCCGGCAGCCCCCATGCAGCTGAAAAGTGCTGTCATTAGTGGCACTGAGCATCCAAGGTCAAAACCCGTATAGCAGCTTCTGCCCTGCTCTCCAGATAGAGTGCACCACAAGAGGAAACAGCAGCGTTTGGGTGAGCCAGAGGAGAGCTGGCTCGCCTCTTAGCGCCCCGAAAACTGTGGACGCCTCCTTGAAACTGCAGTGAGCAGTGTAGTTCTATTGGAAAGGGACACCCATCTCTGTGACAAAGTACTAAGAGGGACAGCTACTCAATTCGAATGGCAAAATCTGTAGAGAGACAGTATTACTTTTCATAGTACCAACATGGAATTTCATGGCAGCCAACTGCTGACGTCTGACAAATTGTTGATGAAGGTGAGTTACATCCATCCATCCACTTATGTGGCGCTCCTCAGCGTGGTAGCTGAGTTTGGGGTGCTCAGAACACTTTGGATGTAGTTATGGGTCTGACTCAAAGAGTCTAAAACTAAATCCAAATAAATGATCTGCCTGGTTTTTGTTAGACTTCCAGTAAATTAGGTAGCTTTAAGCAATAGCCTACACGTTCCTAACAGTTCTCTTTCAGGTTGCTTTTATAAACAACAAGCAAAACCATCATCATGCTCTGCTTCACGTTTATGAAATTACAGCAGCGTGCAAACCCAGTTGTCTGCATGAAATTAGGATTATCTCTAACTAGAGTAAAACAGGAATTCACACATTTTGCCCTGTGCCCAGAACGTATCCAGCGCACTTCATAATTGTGTACCGGTAATTAAACTCTGAAAAGCTTCCTCTCTAGGTGTAGTAATTGTATGTAAAGTCAGCTGAGGCACTGGAAGGACAGTGGGCTCCTCAGAGATCAACTTTATTCGGCTTAAGAAATAGCTAACTTTGTAAGGCCCCAGTTCAGCAAGGAGCTTCAGCAGATGCCCCGCTTGGAGCATGTGACTAATCCCACTGAAATCAATGGGACGACTCATGTGCTTCAAGTTAAGGTGTGTTAACTTGCCAAATCTGGGGCCTCAATGAGCACCATTTGCAAACTCTGAAAATAGTACCAGACCCAGGAGTGACTCCTGCGGGACCCCACTAGAAACGCTCTCCCAGCTTAACAGCAAACTGTTGATAACTACACATATGTTAAAAATATGCCAGTGGAGAGCCAGGGAATTATACAATCATATTGTATTTTGGTACCAGGAAAAAGGGGTGAGAAAAGCATTAAAGACAGAATTATAAGCATATTATAACTGGGTTAGTTATGCCTTTGTGACCTGTTAGAATTCTTTGAACGAGTTAACAAACTAGTGGATACAGGGAAAGTGGTGCTGATAATGTACTTAGAATTTCAAAAAGCTTTTGAATAAGAAATGCTGGTAACAATGGGGTGAGAGGTTAAGGCTTGTCGGGGATTAAAAATTGGTTAAGAGATAGGAAGCAAAGAATAGCAATGAATGGCCAATTTTCAGCATGGAAAGAGGTTAATAGTGAGTTGCCCCAGGGATAAGTATGATGACTGGTGTTTCTTAACATATTTAATAATGACCTAAAAGATGGGGTGAATAGTTGGGTGGCAAAATTTGCTGATGCTACAAAATGATTTAAATTAGTCAAGCCGAGAGAGGATTATGAAGCACACCAGAAGGACCTAACAAAACTGATTATTGGGCAACAGAATGGCAGCTGAAATTCAATTTAGACAAGTGCATGGTAAATTGGTAATGCACAGTGAAAGGAACAATATAAAGTACTTGAACACATTGATGGGTTCTGAATTAGTTTTAACTCCTGAAGGGGGAAAGGTCTAGGCATTATTGTGGACAACCCAATATGCAGAGGCAGAGAAAAATGAATGAGATGTCAGAGTAGGTTCACAATACAATAGGGAATAATCTGGAAATACAATTCAATAACATAAATTGTAGGCATGTCCTCACCTTGAATCTTTCGCTCAGGTTTGAACTCCTCCTTTCATCAAAAACATAGAAAAGAGAGAAAAGGTCAGCAGACAAAGGCAATGAAAATTATTCAAGACGGGACAAAAGGAGGGATCCCCCAGAAGGAGAGATTTAAAGGCTGAGAACTACTTTGGAAAGTGGAGCAACAGAACATGATAGAGGTACAGTAAATAAAATAAGGTATACTGCATGTGTCCACTCTTATCCCGCTTGGATGAAATCCTGACTCCATTGAAATCAATGGCAAGACTCCATTGACTTCAGTGGAGCAAGGTTTTCACCCTTTGTCTCTGTACAAGAACAAGGATGCATCAACGAAACTAAGTCTCTTTAAATTCAAACTCTCGTCTTCTTCCTAGGCTTAGCATGTTATAGTGAACGAATGATTTTAAAGTGTATTCATGTATCCAAAATATAGCCAAAATAGGAACACCTAAAAAAAGCTCAGACTGTATTTATAAATATCTTAACAAAAATATTTAACTAACTATTTTTCCTCTTCTCCCCTTCTCTGCGGTGATGTAAAATCTGGTGCAGTTCCCTATTCCAGCCAAGAGGAGGCATGAACACTTTTACCCTGGCTTTTTCAAGACTCATTTGTAATCATCCTTGCATTTCTCCCAGCTAGCGATACCAACAATATTTTATGTATTATTTATTAGAGATGTTTGCATTTAGGTTTGCTAGTAGGGAAAAGTGCATTCATTTGGATTAAATAAAATTAGTCCATCTTGAACTGAACCTGGCTTTTGATGAAATTCAGAAAGGGTAAGCTAACATTTTTTAAATACTCCTCTGCAGTTCCTGGTTTTAGCCATGAGCAGGGGTCAAACAGATACACTCTAGTTTTCTGCAGGCTTTGAGGCACATCCAAAACACCATAGTTTACTGTCAGACTGGGGGCCATAGGCATTGGGATTAAAGAGGGTTTAATAGAATCGGAGTTCATGAAGTGGGGATTGCTTCTCTTACTACTGATCAGAAACAGAAATACTCATACTTTGGGAAAAGGTACTTTTGCACTATTTAAGTCGCCTATCAGAAAACAAGAAGTACTAAAAATCTTTCAAGAAAGTCTTATTCCCTGAGATTTCTGTCTGCAAAGACATCTGGATGAGTCCTATTGTGCCTTAGTAAAGCATCTGAATGTTTGGGTTTTTCTCTGACACCCTTTCCCCCAAGCTGCGTGAGCTTTATCCATCACTGTTAACACTCAGGGACTGATGTTCAGAGTGGTGAGCACCTGCAGCCTGCATCCGTTGGAGTTGTCGGTGCTCAGCACTATATGGATACGCTTTGAGTGAAATCTTCCTTTAAACAAGCAAAAGAACTTTGGACAAGGGAAAGGTGCTTTTCTTTGGTCTGGGTCACACCAGGCAACCTCACATAATCTTGCACATTTAATACATTCCCTTTTCCTGTTCTTGTACAACTGGGTAGTAACCACCATAGGTACTAAACGCTTCTATGATTGAAGACAAAGAATTACTAGTGGGTAGCATGATTCATCTCTATCATCACTGGTAAATATATGAGAGAGAAAAATACAAACCCACAAAATCAAATGTCCTAACCTACAAAAAAATCAATATTAAAATAGATGCAGTCTGGGCAAAGTTCTCTAAAAGGGTAGGACAGCACTTTCTATTTTTAAAATGGATAGTCTGGTTTTTATTGTTTACTGTAATGGCAGGAAACAGCTGCGCTTTGCTTTTAAAAAAAAAAATAAGTAAAACATGCAAGATAAAATCAGCTCATCTTTGGATTAAGCATGGCTCAATGACTTCCTTGGTGGCCAACTCATTTGGAACTTTTCCTTTTCGCTTCAGTTGCTGGAGCCCGAGTCGTGAACATATCCTGATTTAGCTTGTATGTCCAAAAGGAACAACTAGGCAACCAGACTGCAGGTCAGCAACTACTGAAAACTGGAGTGGTAATTGATCAGCGGATCCCTGCCAACTCCAGACAGCATGGACATAGAATCATAGACTCTCAGGGTTGGAAGGGACTTCAGGAGATCATCTAGTCCAACCCCCTGCTCAAAGCAGGACCAATCCACAGCTAAATCAGGGAAAGGCAGCATGGCATGCTGAATAACGCACAGGGCTAGTTGTCAGGAAATGAAGGTTCTGTTTCCAGCTAAGTCGCTGATCTATGGTGATAAAACCCTCTTTGTTCCCTCTCCTGTCTTGTCTATTTAGACTGTAAGCTGTGTGGGTCAGGGACTACCTCTTATGCTGTGTGTGTACAATGGCCACCACAGTGGAGCCTCTAGGCACTACGGTAATAGAAATGAGTGATCCAGGAGGTCGAAAAGACCTAATATACAATGAAAACTGTCTTAATGGGTCACCTGAGGGAGTGGCAAGAATCAGTCACCTCCGGGACATCATGATGCTGTGGAGAGGGCATTGGACTGTCAATCAGGAGAGTTGTGCTCTACCCCTGTCTCTGCTAGGAACTTCCTGTGAGACCTTTCGTCACTCTGTGTGTTTGCTTCGCCACGGGTGTAGTGGGGATAATAATACTTTCTCCACCTGGATAAAGTACTTTGGGATCTATGGACCAAAAGTGTTACGTAGTAGCAGAATAAAGATAAAATCAAAGGTAATTTATATGGGAAATGTTGAGAATCCTATAAAAATGGTGCCCTATGACAGGGGTTACCTGATGGCGGTGGTGCTTAGTGCAGGGTTCGCTGTCCAGTTAAACAGTAAAGGTGCCCAAAGAGGTAATGGTTTTTTCCCCAAACTGTGTTGCTGACGGAATGAATTTTTGAGGTGATATCTGAAATAAACCCAAACCTAGAACTACCCCTACCTTCCATTGTTATGAATCTGCTGCTTTCTGATTGGTTGCAGTATCCCAGTGGGATACTACCTCACCATGACTGCTATGAGGCAGCTCCCTCATCTTTAGTGTCCCACATCTGGAAGGAATTTTTGTTCTTAGTTTTGGCCATGTCTTCTCCATGGAAATCTTTGTGTTTAATGTGTCATGAAAGCATTCTTTCAGGCACACAGTTTGCTCAATATCCCACAATGCATAGTGCACAGTATCCCATGGTGACCTTGCAACATCCTATTGAATGTATCACTAGTGACTTGCTGTTATAACTATAAAGGGAAGGGTGTAACAGCTCTCCTGTGTACAGTACTATAAAATCCCTCCTGGCCAGAGACTCCAAAATCCTTTTCCCTGTAAAGGGTTAAGAAGCTCAGGTAAACTGGCTGGCATCTGACCCAAAGGACCAATAAGGGGACAAGATACTTTCAAATCTTGGTTGGGGGGAAGACTTTTGTTTGTACTCTTTGTTTGGGAAGTCGTTCGCTCTTGGGACTGACAGGGACCAGACATCAATCCAGGTTCTCCCCATCTTTCTAAACAAGTCTCTCCTATTTCAAACTTGTAAGTAAAAAGCCAGGCAAGGCGTGTTAGTTTTCCTTTGTTTTCTCAACTTGTAAATGTACCTTTTACTAGAGTGTTTATCTTTGTTTGCTGTACTTTGAACCTAAGGCTAGAGGGGAGTCCTCTGAGCTCTTTAAGTTTGATTACCCTGTAAAGTTATTTTCCATACTGATTTTACAGAGATGATTTTTACCTTTTTCTTTAATTAAAAACCTTCTTTTTAAGAACCTAATTGATTTCTCCTTGTTTTAAGATCCCAGGGGGGTTGGAACTGTATTCACCAGGAGTTGGTGGGAGGAAGGAGGGGAATGGTTAATTTCTCCTTGTTTTAAGATCCAAGGGGTTTGGATCTGTATTCACCAGGGAATTGGTGAAAGGTTTCTCAAGGCTTCCCAGGGAAGGGAATCCATTTGGGAATGGTGGCAGCGGACCAGAGTTAAGCTGGTAGTTAAGCTTAGAAGTCTTCATGCAGGCCCCCACATTTGTACCCTAAAGTTCAAAGTGGGGATACAGCCTTGGCACCTGCCCACCAACTTTATCTATCCAGCCTGTCTTCCTGCCTCTCTCTGTTTTAGGCATGTAGTATGTAGCCTCATTGTAGCATAGAAGCACTAGCAACAAAATTAAGGGTGCATTGAAATTGTCCACGATGAACTCTATTCTTCTCCATTCCTTGCTTCTGCCCCTGTTATTTAGAATCCTCTGCTCCCCCCTTTACTTCTTTTCTACCCTCTTCCTCCTCATTATCCTCTCTCCATAGGAAATACTGCAGGTCATTCTTCAGCCTTTGTTATTGAGAGAAGGCTTTTTAGATGAGCTCTGAAAGTGATCCACCTACAGCTCATTCTGATTCGATTCCATTAATGGGGTATGATGGGGTGTCCCCCCCCATACTAATATGCAAGGAGTTAATAGAACTCTAGGGAGGCTGTGCAGGAAGCAGCCAATAGGAGAGAGGCTGCAAGAAGCAGCCAATCAGGACCCAGGGGTAGTGAGTTGCTGCCTGGAGTTCTAGGAGGGAGGACTGGGTTCCTAACAGGTGGATGGAAGCTAGCCCCATGGACAGAGCAGTTGCTGGTGGGGAGCGAGAGGAGCTCCTGGCTGGCTGTAGGACTAATATGCTGAGGCCCTGAGGTAAGGGCGAAGAAGGTGCTGGGGCCATGGGGAAGTGGCCCAGGGAAATGTACTGAGAAGTTGGAGGGGATGCAGCATGTGGCTGGCATCTACAGGGTCCCTGGGTGAGGACCCGGAGTAGTGGGTGGGCCTAAGTCACACACATCACACACCGCGCAGTTGCCATGGGGGTGGGGGTGGACATTTGGACAGCTGTATTAAACCCCGGAAGGGGGGAGCACAGATTAATACAGCTGGAGGGCCATGTCATGAAGAGGATGCCATGGTCCCTGGAGTGATGTGGGTCAGAGAGCAGACGTATCGGCGGGAGAGGGCGTACCGACCTGTGGAGCTAATCCCCAAGATGGCCAGCAGGAAGCGCAAGCGTGGTGAGTGGAGTCCCATCACACAGCAATAGTCCATCAAAATTGCTCTGGCCCCTGCTCATAAGAGTTTTGCCCTTGCCTCTGTCAGGCATAGCATCCCCACTGAGTAAAGCTATGGGGGATGGTTGGGGAGATGGTCTTTGAGAGCCTTAGGAATCAGGACTAGGATCTCCACGGAGCAGCATACATCCTCCCCATCATGAAGCTTGATTATTAGAATTCCCTCCTAGAAGGGCTTCTCCACGACGGCTATTCAGGGCCTGATCCAAAGCCCATTGAAATCAATGGGAGTCTTTCTTCTGATCAGGCTCCTAGTGCAGAACCTAGCAGCACAGCGGTTCCTAGGACTGGTCAGTTGTGATGGTCTCAGAGCTGTCCCGTAGTCGTTATACTAGCTGCCTGTGGAGCAGCAGACTGATTTTTAAGACCATCCTGCTGGTTTTTTAAAGCCTAGAATAACACTGGTCCTGGCTGTGTTTGAGACCTCTTCCTTGAATCGTGAGGGTTGTTTGCACTCTGATATGACCTGATATCCAGGAATTCTCTACTGCACCCTCGGTTGATGGGAGATGGCACTTTTGCTGTGGCAACTCTCCATGTGTGGAACTCTCCGTCCCTGAATAGCTAGATACCTTCTCAGAAGTGTCTTTAATGTTAGGTTCCCCCTCCTGGAATTGCTTCTTTGCGGGTAGACGTATGTGCTCATGTGGCGCCCGACTGACACCGACAGGCCCTGTGCATTTGCTGGTCTCTGTGCAGGATCAGAACCATCATCTGTCCCTATATAAGACTCTTCCCCTCCTAACTGATGGTGGTTATTTGTATTCTAGTAGTGCCTAGAGGCACTGTACACACACATTGAGACTGAGTCAGTCCCTTTCCTGAAGAGCTTACGGTCTTAGTAGACCAGGCATGTGAAGGGTGGGAGCAAGAAAGAATCACAGCATCTTTGTATGCAGGTGGGAAACTGACACACACGGGGATTGAGGCCCAGATCCTCAAAGGTATTTAGGCTCCTAGCATCTATTGAAATGGAATTTAGGACCCTAGATACTTTTGAGCGTCTAGGCCTAAGTGACTCACCCAAAGTCACACAACAGGGAGTCCGTGACAGAGCCAGAGGGCAGCCCCTAGACCTCCTGAGTTCCAGTCTTGTGCCTTAGCCTCCTCCTCCTCCGTCTTTCACAATCACTTCTGATTTTTAAACTGTATTTTACACTGTTGTGCAGAACTCTGAGCATACCAGTAGGGATGTGGTGCTAGATAATTATAATTTATCATTGGGGTTATTAATAGATTCATCCTTAATGACCGTGTGGAGCTAGCTTAAACACTTTTTAAAAGCTTCTTTTCACTTTGGTTTCCGAGGACCTTTTAAAGAATGCTAACAAGGTGACCCAGTCCTTGCTGGGGCCCTACACAGGTGCCGGGATTTGTTCTAGCAGGATCCAGGCCAAAGGTTCTTTGTTACTTGTGTTGGGAAAATGCAAACTAGGTTAGATGTTCCATCCAGTTCAGACAGGAAAATTCCAACTGCTCATTCCGAGTTTACCGGAGCAGCCTGTGAGGGGACAGACTCCAAACAGCTGCTAGAGAAACTTTGAAAGCCTCATTTTGGTTTTCAATTTGCTACATTGGTAATAAATGATTGCAAAGTAGCAGGGGCTTTGCTTTGACAAGGGTCAGTAATTGCTTCACAAATAGAGGCTTCAGCCTTGCCCCAGCTTTTCTCTTCGGCGGTCAAGGCCGGTTTTGGAACACTAGCTTGCAGTGTGTGACCCAAGAGCTGGAAATAAGCAAATCAGCTGAGCACGCTTAGGGAAATGTACAGAAAAGGGAATTCTCAGCCTCATGAGGTGGTAGTTATTGGACCACCAGCCATGAACGGCATGAGAGGGAGAACTGGCCTACGCCCACTGCACTTCCTCTGGACAGGGGCTTTTAGAGCCATGCATCTGTCCCAACCCCCAACAGTGCCACTCCACCCTTCTGGGTCCCAGTGCAGGCGTCAGTTCTTTGGCATTCAGGGGGGTGCTCTTCAAAGGACAGTGATCACTTAAAAGATGTAAAGCTGGCAGAGCCTTCCACAAGGTTTGATCTTTGTTCCCTAACACCGCACATTTCAGTTCTGTAACTTCCGTGCCTTCTCCTCTCTTCTCAGCGGCTTGTCACTCCTTCTGAACTAATTAAATGCAAACAGGCCTTTCAGTGGTGCTACAGAAAGTGCATACACAATGAGCCATCTCCCTGAAGGAGCAAACCGTTACCAGAACTAGTTACTGCAGACCAAAACCTCTTTAAGTTTAATGCAGAAGAAATTTTAATTAACAACTATCATGACACTAATAAGCCATTATTATACTGCTCCCTGCTCCTCCTTATGACAATGCCTACAATATGGTCATTGACCTCATTGAATAGGTCCCGGGAAGGTAGTGAAAGCTCTCTACTGCCACCGGCAAATGACTAGTTCTAAAAGGAACGGAGTGCTAAATGCATAGCAGTCATCAAAGGCAATTCCCTTCGGTGCTGAGAAATTGTGTCTTTATCATATTAAATAACCTTTGTCAAAACACAAGACGGATGCTCTAGAAATCCTTTATCAATTTGGACATAGGCTACTAATAAAGTGAACGTACTGTTTTTGTTGTTTAACCTCTGAGGCCGAGAACCTTGTAAGTGAATCTCTGTTCTCTGTGAGAAAGAAATAGGCTGTTGGGGAAATGATGAGTTCAGTGTAGGATGCTTGCTTCTGAGTTGATTGAGGGTTATTTGTGCTTCTTTTTGCCTGCCTGCCTACAGCGCTAGATTGAGTTGCAAAGTTCAAGTGCAGATAAACACTGTTTTGGAAGCTTGAAATGAGGAATTTCTTGTCCACTTGTAAGGACCCCAGTTCCTTCTGGGTCGGATAGTTCGTGCATATTTCTTGAGGCTCCAAATAAATTGCGCTACAAAATACTGGTAGTGTATTTCTTAGCCGTTATTTAATTCCATTGTCTGAGTGACTTGATCTGGTACAGCTGCTCTGTTCTTTCAGGTATCCAGTTCAGACTGAAGATTGCCTGCTCATGCCAGCTGACGGAGCGTTCGCAGTTCAACTCCCAGGAGTGCCCCCTAGAGTGAATTACATGACAGGTACAACATTAATCTACACAGTAAGTAGCATCGTGCTGCGTTGCAAGCGAGAAAGGCGTGGAGGAAGGAACACAGGGTCCTCACAAACATATGCAGAGCTTTCAACTGGTTCCTATAACTCAGACCACTTTTGGAATTTACTCTGGGCCCTGAGGGGCTATGCCCTGGCTTTCTAGAAATGTCCGTAGGGCCAATGCTGCAGAATGACCAGCAGTTGGGCGACTCTACTGATTTTGCCAAACCTAGCCTCCAAGTCTTGGTTAATGTGCCATCTCTGTTCATCTCGTCTCTTCCTATAGTTCTTGCATGACTGTCCGCAGTGAAGAAGAGGGAAGTAGAGATTGCCAACAGTGTGTCTTCTGTCTATAGAAGACCAACTTTTAATGCCTTGATGAGTGAAAAGTGGAGGAAAGATATTTGGAGCAGGAGCCGGATAGGAGGCTATTTCCAACTGGTATTTAAGAGGAGAAACAGGAAAGCGTTACATAGGAGCCAAGGGACAAGAAAATGTATTTCATTATGGAATGTACATGTGGCGTCTTAGACAAGTTGGAAGTTTCTCTTTAAAGGGTGGTTATGATCAAAAAAGACAGTCATCTTCGGTTTCCATATTTATTCTACATCCAGGGGTGAAAGTAAGTTAAAGGACTTACCAGTATGCCGGAGTCCTGAGCGGGGGCATGGCCTCAACCATAAGCAGCGGGGCCTTTCAAGATTTAAAGGCTTTGGGGCTCTGGGCCTTCAAATCACCCCAGAGCTACCAGTTGCAGAGGCGGCTGGTTGCCCCAGGGCTGAGGGGTGAATTAAAGGCCCGTGGCTCTGGCCGCCACGAAGCTCCAGGCCCTTTAAATCACTGTGGGAGTCCTGCCACCACTACCCTGGGGCGGCAGGGCTCTGGCGGTGATTTAAAGGGCCTGGGCCTCTGGCTGCTGCGGGGAGCCCTGGGCCCTTTATAGCGCCGCTGGAGCCCTGCCGTTGCTGGGGCTCCGGGAGCCGGGCTCCGGCGGTGATTTAAAGGGCGAGAGGCTCCAGCCACTATGGGGAGCCCTGGGCTCTTTAAAGCACTGTCCGAGCCCGGCTGCCAGAGCTCCGGCGGTGCTTTAAAGGGCCCGGGGCTCCCCGCAGAGGCTGGAGCCCTGGGCCCTTTAAATCACTGCTGGGGAAACTGGTCCAGTCCGGCACGGCATTGCCAGTACGCTGTACCGGACCGGCTTACTTTCACCTCTGTCTACATCAGTAACTTCTGCATCAATATTTCAAGTTAAAACTAGATTATTCGAACTGCCAACACTGCATATCTCCGCCCAATGTCTGAAAAATCCAATTGTCTTATGTACGTAATTGACAACAATAGCTATCTTGGTCTCAGCGTTTAAGTAGCAGCTACCCTAATGATCAATAAGGCATAACAGGATATCATTTTGTGCATCCATGGCTATATTGGCTCTATTTTGCTGACAGTAAAGATTCATGGGGTTTGGGCTGTTGTTTTATTAATCCGAGAACACACGGGGAGCCGATTTGTGCAGTAAGTCTGCTGGGTGGCAGAGACACCGGTGGAGAGTTTCAAAGCCAAGAAGGGGACTTAGACCCCCAGGCTTACGTTCCAGTGGAGACATACTCCCAGGGGATTTAGCCACACAACTCCTATTGAAGTTAATGGGAGGTATGTGGCTAAATCCCCTGGGAGTATGTCTCCACTGGAATGTAAGCCTGGGGTCTGTGGGACTCGAGCCTGCAGGCTCAGTGTTTGCAAGCCAGGCTTGAGCATCCACATGGAATGTTAACCCTCAGGTTAGAATTTCTGGTCCCAGATCTTACACCCACACTCAGGTGTCTCCGCACTACACAGACCTGAGTCAAACCAGCCTATCCCAGGCTTCCCCGTGCCCAGCTGTCACCTCTCGAGCCCTTTGTTCGTGGGGCACCGTGTCCATCCTGCAGCACTTCACAGGAAGTTGTCGCAGCCCACCAGTACATCCAGCGTGCTCTCAGAAATATGGAGGAGTCACCCTTTGAAGAACGTGTCTTGCTTGGGCTTTATTCCCATTTCAGGAAGTGGGCAGAGCATCCATGAGACCCTGACAGACGTTTCGGTGGCATTTTCCGAAGGTGCCTTTCAGAGGGGGAAGGAGGACAATACAGACATGGCTGATGCTGCTCATGACTCTCAGTACAGCTGTTGCTTTTTCCTATGCAGACCGGTGGTTCTAGAGCAGGGACACAGGCACAGACTGGTGGGATCATATCGTCATCTGGACCTGGGACAATGACCAGGTGGCCAGGAAACCGCCCCTCCTCTTTAAAGCCCCGTTAATTTTTGAAATTCCATTTCCTGGTTGCCCGGCTTGGAGAGCTCACCTAGCAACTCTAGAGCATGCCTGCCTAGCAACTGACCATGCCAGCTCCGCACTGCAGACGCGCTCCTGCCTGGACAGCACAGGAGGTGTTGGATCTCCTGGGTCTGTGGGGAGAAGAGGCTGTGCCATGCACACACAGCTCCGATCCAGCTGTAGAAACATGGACATCTACAAGCAGATCGCTGGGGGCATGGAGGACAAGGGGTACAAGAAGCACCAGCCACAGTGCTGCTTGAAAGCCAAGGAGTTGCAGCAGAGGTACCAGAAGGCACCACTCTGGTGCGGAGCCACAGACCTGCCGCTTTTACAAAGAACTGTATGCCATCCTCAGCAGAGATCCCACCACCTTCCCAAGGGCCTCCTGGATACTTCAGAGGAAGTCAAGTCAGAGGCCTCCACTGTGAACAGTGAGGAGGGAGTGTTGGATGAGAAAGTGAAGGAGGAGTATGGGGGACAGGTGACCAGGGGATACAGCTACCCTGTGAGCCAGGACCTCTTTTTGACTCCAGTGCAGTCCAGCCAGTCCCAACAGTCAAGCTTGAGTGAGCCTGAAGGAGGGGAAAGAACCTCTAAGTTATGTATCAGAGGGGTAGCCGTGTTAGTCTGAATCTTTAAAAAGCAACAGAGAGTCCTGTGGCACCTTTAAGACTAACAGAAGTATTGGGAGCATAAGCTTTCGTGGGTAAGAACCTCACTTCTTCAGATGCAAGTAATGGAAATCTCCAGAGGCAGGTATAAATCAGTGTGGAGATAACGAGGTTAGTTCAATCAGGGAGGGTGAGGTGCTCTGCTAGCAGTTGAGGTGTGAACACCAAGGGAGGAGAAACTGCTTCTGTAGTTGGATAGCCATTCCCAGTCTTTGTTTAATCCTGATCTGATGGTGTCAAATTTGCAAATGACCTGGAGCTCAGCAGTTTCTCTTTGGAGTCTGATCTTGAAGTTTTTTTGCTGTAAGATGGCTACCTTTACATCTGCTATTGTGTGGCCAGGGAGGTTGAAGTGTTCTCCTACAGGTTTTTGTATATTGCCATTCCTGATATCTGACTTGTGTCCATTTATCCTCTTGCGTAGTGACTGTCCAGTTTGGCCAGTGTACATAGCAGAGGGGCATTGCTGGCATATGATGGCATATATAACATTGGTGGACATGCAGGTGAATGAGCTGGTGATGTTGTAGCTGATCTGGTTAGGTCCTGTGATGGTGTTGCTGGTGTAGATATGTGGGCAGAGTTGGCATTGAGGTTTGTTGCATGGGTTGGTTCCTGAGTTAGAGTTGTTATGGTGCGGTGCGTGGTTGCTGGTGAGAATATGCTTAAGGTTGGCAGGTTGTCTGTGGGCGAGGACTGGCCTGCCTCCCAAGGTCTGTGAAAGTGAGGGATCATTGTCCAGGATGGGTTGTAGATCACTGATGTGTTGGAGAGGTTTAAGCTGAGGACTGTAGGTGATGGTCAGTGGAGTTCTGTTGGTTTCTCTTCTGGGCCTGTCTTGTAGCAGTAGGCTTCTGGGTACATGTCTGGCTCTGTTGATTTGTTTCTTTCTTGTGTGGGTATCGTAGTTTTGAGAATGCTTGGTGAAGATCTTGTAGGTGTTGGTCTCTGCCTGAGGGGTTGGAGCAGATGCGATTGTACCTCAGTGCTTGGCTGTAGATGATCGATCGTGTGGTGTGACCGGGGTGGAAGCTGGAGGCATGAAGGTAGGCGTAGCGGTTGGTGGATTTTCGGTATAGGGTGGTGTTAACGTGGCCATCGCTTATTTGTACGGTGGTGTCTAGGAAGTGGACCTCCCATGTAGATTGGTCCAGGCTGAGGTTGATGGTGGGGTGGAAGCTGTTGAAATCATGGTGGAATTCTTCCAGGGTCTCCTTCCCATGGGTCCAGATGATGAAGATGTCATCAATATAGCATAGGTAGAGAAGGGGCATGAGTGGACGAGAGCTGAGGAAGCGTTGTTCCAGGTCAGCCATAAAAATGTTGGCATATTGTGGCTGATTGAACTAACCTCGTTATCTCCACACTGATTTATAGAAAGAAAGTCCCTGCTTGCAGCTTTCTCAACAGGCCTGTGTTCTTAAAGATGCAAGTGTCATGCACCTTCCTGACTAGCCTACTTTGATGTCAGTAAAGTTTCTCCAGTGATCCACTAGTGCTTGCATAACCATAGAAAAGTAGCTCTTTATGTTGATGTACTCAGTGGAAGGTGGTCTGGGGCCAAAATGGGGATATACGTGCCGTCTGTGGTTCCACTGCAGTTTGGGAACCCCATGGCTGCAAAACCATCCACTATGTCCTGCACATTGCCCAGAGTCACTACCCTTCTTAGCAGAAGGCGATTAATGGCCCTGCACACTGGCATCGCAGCAGCCCCCGCGGTGGATTTCTCAACTCCAAATTGATTGCCAGCTGATCAGTAGCACGCTGGTGTTGCCAGTGTCCACAGTGCAATCGCCACTCTCTTCTCCACTGTCAGTGCAGAGCTCATTTTGGTGTTGCTGCACCGGAGGGCTGGGGTGAGCTCTGCACACAGATCCAGGAATGTGGCCTTGTGCATCCGAAAATTCTGCAGCCGCTGCTCATCAACCCAAACCTGCAGGACAATGCAATACCCACAGTCAGTGCTTGTTTCTCGGGCCCAGAATCAGCGCTCCACCATCTGACGCTGCTCTGGGAACACTGCCACAACCCTGAATTGTTTCTTTCTGTGTCCCACATAGCCTCCTAGCCTTCCTAGCCTCCAAGAAACCATCCTGTTCCCCACAGCTCCTCTTGTGGTTCTACAAATACTGCAGGATCAGGCAGCCGATGCTCGCAACGCTTATCACAATAGTACAGCACTGTGCAGGATCCATGCTTCTGTCTCAGATGGCAAACAGCAGGAGGGACGCATGGGTTTGTGCAGGTGATTTTGAAAAGAGGCATGAAGCATTATGGGATGCACAACACTGCATTATGGGACATTGAACCCACACTCCCAGTCACCCTGCATGACTCGTTTTGGCCCCATGAGGCACTGCAAAACCTTCCCAAAACACCCTGCACTATATGGCGGCGAGTTGCAGAGTGGGATCACTACCCATGGTGCACTGCTCTCTGCATCAACACAAGTGCTGCTGGTGAGGACGCCCACTGCTGATACAAGGAGTGGAGTATGGACACAGGCAAGAGATGTAATAACTCTGGCACCTGGATGTCAACGTAACTCAGGTCGACATAATGCTGTAGAATAGACGTGGCCCCAGCTGTAGCCTGTAGATGCCGCATCCTCACTGCGTTAGTAGCTCCAACCCACCCTTTCAATGGGCCAGCTATCTCAAGACTAAAGCATCAATTAACTTGAGCTAGAGATTTTTGCATGCGGATGGGAGTCCAGTTTAGGGCCAACACTCAAGTTATACCTCAAGCTAGCCCTGCAGTGAAGACAAGCCCTTGGAGTAGAGGTTATAAAACGGAAGGTCTGGCATCGATGTAAAAAAAAATCGCATGTCTGTGAACTACTACCAGTACCTCTCAGAAAACAAAACCGTTTACACAATATGTTGCATATCGACTTCTTGTCATTCCAATTCCCTTTCACATAATTACAATTTAGGCCTGGAAATGTGACAAAGCATGAAGCTGAATACAGGTTAAAGTGAACAAGTGAAACTTTATTGAACCCTGTTCAGTGCTCTGTCTATATGGCTGAGTTGCTTCTAGCCTAACTCACCGCGTTCCCCGTTCCACTTGTGTCCTGTTAATAACAGTCCCTCCGGGGAACCTGGACCCTCTGATGCCAGTTCCAGCACTGATGATGATACAGGAGCAACCTGGCCCATTCTGGATGGACATCGGTCTGGTGTGAGTGGACCTGACTGCTGGATCGTGCATGCTCGTAAGAAGCCAGGTCACTCTTCCTAGCTCTTGGCCTCTAAGAGTGCAGGCCCCTCCCAGTGGAGGCCCCATGTCTGTCACACTTCCTTAGGCTATGGGGCTCTATAGTCTAGCCACTTAAGCCCCCCAACACAGGTGCCCCAGCCCTCCTGAGCCTCCAGTTGCTTATAAATGTTCCCACGGTGTTCTGCGGGCGCTCTGAGCTTCTCCATTAACCACTTCCGGGACAGTGTGGCAGGCAAGAAAGCAACACTGGTTTAACAAAGGAATTTCTTAACCGTAGTTGCTTTTACTCATAAATAGGGAGGCCACTCGTCTGGTTTGGAACCAGACAGTCCTCTCATTGGGTGGCTTGTTCCCCTCAGTCACGCTGACCGTTTAGAAACTGGGCCGCTTCAGGATGCTCTATCATTTGAACACCAGACCATCGAATCGAATGTGAATGTTTCCTTCTCATTGATAACTGTGGCAGTTCTTTGCTAATTCAGCTCAGGTCCATGAATCATGCTGGTGGGGTTTTGAAAGCTGGCTGGAGGATTTGAGTGCCCCATTTCCATTCATTTTAAATGGAAACTGGGTATCCAGGTGCCTTACAATGACTGCAAACCTCCGGCTGGGCTTGTAAGCTTTCTGGAACCTGTGTTGTTGGAAGGAATGCTGCTGCCACCGGGGCCAGCTCCTTCAGTGCTTTCACCCATTAGTCATCTTTTCTCATGCAGTCTTATTGAGGACATTGGGACAATTTGCATGAGTCAAAATTACTCATGTGAGTCATGATCTCAGATAAGGTCCCAGACTTATGTATAAATGGCTCTACATTACAATTGTGTTGCAGCAACATCAGATCAGTAGCTGTTTCATGAGCATTTGGATTATTCAGAATATCGGCAACCTAGGTTTCAGCCAAGTTCCTGTTTTCTCCCTTCCCAGATTGCATCTTATGTTTTCCAACGTCCAAATCTTCTCTGTAATTCTCCCAGAAAAGAAGCCTCCCTTTCTCAGCAGCCGTTTATCCATCTGGAAGTTTTTTTTAAAGCCCATTTCTGGTTTCCTCTTGTGAATATGTGTGACTGCAGAGGGAAAGACCAGCTTTGTAAACGTTGAGCCTGGGCTACATTTTGTATTTCATAGTCCTGCTTTCAGATGATTTAACTCAGTTATTAAAAATGGATCCATAGTGTAACATAGCATCCTGCAAAAGGTCACAGCATGGGCAACATACATAGCAAATGCGTCTCCTTAACCTTTTAAAATAATTGTTCAGGCAAAACAGAAATAACTATATATTTTTAAATGTGTACGACAAATAGTTCCAGGTGTTTTTCTGCACTCTGCTCAAAATTAGCTTCATTTTAAAAAGATTTAATCCAGGCGATGATGAGTTTAATTTTTAAAAAGTATAAATGGGCCTCACACTTTTGGATTACTGTAAACAATTTGGCCGTCCCCATGTTCCCTCTGCTTTTCTGTCGTTTGTAATTGGTTTGGTGAGAGTACAATCACAGCTATCCAAATATAAAAAGGAGATTAAAATGCTCAGTCAGATACTGGTGACTCAGGTAAACTGGAGCTGTAGTCTATGATCTCTGTAGGAGAGAGCTTATATAGTCTTGTCAACGCTGCAGGAGCAAGTTCTTTTACTGCAAATCATACAAATTCTGCAGGTAACCAAGAGTTATGGCTAACCAGAGTTTGGATAATTAAGGTTCCAGTGCATAGTTATTGTACTTGTGGGACTATTTTTATCTTACCCTCTACAGCCTGCTTTCATGCAGCAGTTACATAGGCATCTTCCATAACATTTTAGAATTTATCTGTATTTCTCTTTTTATTTGGTTAATTTAAAAATGGGTATTTGAGCCTCCCACTTAAATCAGTCTTATAACTGAAAAGTGATCTCATTTTTAACCCGTGCGGACTGATAGTCCAGAATGTTAAACTGGTTTCTATTCTGCATTAGTGATGGTGTAACAGTCAGAAGAAAAGCATTACTGTTTAATGTAGAGCTGTAACCATTTGCATAGGTATGTAAGTTGTTCTTCAAACTCTTACACTAGTTGGATTCCTGACTAGTTTCCAGCACCCACACTATTGGCCAGATTTTCAAAAGTATTCAATACCCAACAGCTGTTGTTTTCAGTGAGAGCTGTTGGGTCCTGGGCGCTTTTGAAAATCTGGCCGGTATTAGTTGTTGGCATCCGCAAGGATGTTCTCACTTCCTTTTTTCTGAATTCCTCTTCTGTCCTGTTCCCACCCCCGCCCCATCGCCCTTCACTGGACCTGACTGCCAGGCCGGAATGTTGATCATTGCTTCTCCGTCTATTCCGAGTCCCCTCCTCTGCCGACTGCCCCAGGTGCGCTGCAGCTGTGGCACTCATTAAAGGACTTGATTTTCTCCTGTGAGACATGTGCCTTGCTGCTGTGCTCACCAGTGCTTTATGGGTTGCTGTCAAGTTTGCATTTAAAAGGTGAAATCAGGAGATGATTAATGCTCCCAATTTAGGTTTATAATATAAATTTAACTTGAGAGCAGTTCGGCTCCCTCTAAGATATTGTTGAGCATGGTGCCTGCCAAACTGAAAACCAACGCTGGCATTGCCCCATGACGCTCATCTGCCATGGACAGCTGAGTGGGGGCAGGCAAACCTCAAAAGAAACTGCTACATTCCCTCCTTTGATCCAGTTGCTGCTTTCAGCAGCTCTTGGTGGGCAGCTACCAACGTTTGCTTTCCCTTAAAAAGCATATTGGACGCATTTATGCAGCACTTGATTTAGCTCCATGTGCAATTACAATTTCAAAAGGCCCCAGCAGAGGGATTCCTTTGTACTGGAGAGCAATAATGTGTTCGGAGAGGCAGTGTACTCTAATGGATCAAGCACAGGAGTGGGTGGCAGGAGACCTGGGCTCCAGTTCCAGCTCTGACACTGACTGCCCGTGGGACCTTGGGCTAGTCACTTCACCTCTGCTACCACATGACTAATCATTTGTTTCGTTGCCGTACTAAGGCCCACAGACCCATCACAATGGGTACTTGGCCGACTTGCTGCCCTGGGACAGAACCAGTCTGGTCAGTCAGTGGCAGCAGGGGAATGCCCTGCCTCAGGACATTCCCTGCAGGTTTTGCTGCCTCCCCAGCAGCTGAGCCAGACCTTGCAGAGGCAAAGCTTTTCTGCGGGAAACGCCAAACTTGATTTCAAATTTCTACCTAATGTTCTGGCTCAGGAATGTCTCTCTAATTCCCAGCCGGGTCCCAGGGCTTCATTGGCCTTCTGGGCAGCTCGTCCCCTCAGCTCCACTTCCCTTTCTGAGGCATCTGCAGTGGCTGCAGACAGAGTGCAGTGTCCCTTACACCCCAGTCTGGGCAGGGTTGTCTCTGCCCCCTCCATCCCCCCCGGGCAGGGAACAGGGCCGACTCTGGCTTTTTGGCCGCCCCAAGCCAGAATGGCAAAGCAAAAAAACCCAACCCAATGGCGCGGCCGGAGCCAGGGTGCAGGGGGACTCCCTGCGCTGCAGATGTGCCCCAGCTAGTGGGGGGAGGGAGCGGGGGGAGAGAGAGAGAAGGGGGGCGGCCAGGGCTGCCACGTGGCCCTGCCGCCTGCCGGGAGGGCTCTGCGCTGCTCCGGTCGGCTGGGAGGGAAGGACGCGGGCTGCCCTGCCAGGCTTGCTGCAGGGCGCTCCCGTCTTCCATGCCGCCGCCCCCTAGAGGGCGGCTGGAGTGGAACACCACAAAAAAAAAAAAGCGGCCGTGCCACCCTAGGATTGGGCAGGATGCCGCCCCCTACAAGCTGCCGCCCCAAGCACCAGCTTGCTCGGCTGGTGCCTGGAGCCGGCCCTGGCAGGGAAGGAGCCAGGTAGGACTGAAAAAAGACTGGCTCTGGGACAAGCAGCCTCACATCTCCTCCGGGTAGTAAAGCTGGATGGAAGATCACGCCTGCGTCCCTATAGTCCACACCAGCAGCCAAGCCTCTGACTGTGGAACTCAGCTGTCTCCACACCCTCTGCTTCCCTCCCTGTAGGCTGTGGATGGAGGCCACCGGACAAAGCATGGATACTGCAATGCCAGAGCGTGTGGTAAGGGGCCCCCCAGCCCCAGGGATCCTGACTCTCATCCCCAGCTGAGACCTTCAGGGGAAATTCAGTCCCATCTAGTTGTGGATCCCTGCAGCAGAGCTGGGTAGAGCTTCTGAGGAGCCCACCCTGGGCCAGTACCTTCCTTGAGAGACCAGAAGGGGTCCATATGGAGGAGGGGTGACAAATAAGCCCAGCCTGTTTGAGGACAGAGATGTCGCTAGCCACTTGAAATATTTCCAGAGCAATCTCTGAGCCCAGTTTCATTTCCCTCCCAAAGCAGGCTTATGGCAGTAAACTCCCCAAACGAAAATGAAGTCATTCAACGTTGTCCCGAGGGGGTACCCTAAGGAGCTGTGCAAGAATCAAGGCACAACTTTGCCCCATTCCCAGTCTGAGCAGCCCATGGAAATGCCACAGCATGAATGCAACCACCCATTCAGATGGCAGCAATACAACCCATTCGCTATCCTGTTTCTAGTCTCAGACAATGGGGAAGAAAGAGAGCAGAGCTCTGTCGGAAACATTGGAACGAGCTCTTCACATTCCCATTGATCATCCCTTATTCCAGCCCTACGAAGCCCTAGAGCACTCCCTTGGAAACCCATTGTGCTCCTTTCAGCACTAGCCAGAGTGCACTCCTGCTGCAGAAAGGGCCATCCTACTTCCTGCCCATTAAAGCAAACCCCGCGATAACTACAATCGCCAATCTGACAAATTCTGAAGTTGGGAGGTTTCCCAGATGAGACCCTGTATTGCACTTTTAGTTCAGAGCGGAGTCTTCCCCACTGTCATAGCATTCATTCCCTAAGGAAATGCAAAACATATTCTTCCTTCTGTTAAGCATGAAAGCCAGTCTTTAGGTGCATGGACAGTCTCAGGACAGAGTAGTCATATCTCTTGTGGCATACATTCACCAAAATTCTACCTCTTGGTCATGCATTCTTTAGCCAATGCCATTTTTTGACAGTAATCTTTGCCGTACCTTAGTACCCAAAGGAAGATGGAAGATGTGTGTATGTTCTTTTGGATGTCCCGATTTAAAGAATGATCCTGCTTCCACTGTGGAGGCACACTGCTGTGAAAATCTCATTGTGACAGACCTGTGGAACATAGCATGTTGAAGAACAGGAAAATGTATCTGCGCTTACCTGGAAATGTCCTTTCTTCAAGTAAGAAGGTTCAGAGATCCAGCCCACTCTGGAGACAAATGGATCATGTGAATAGAGATGGAAATTGATATCCAAGGATTTGAGTTTATTTCATATGGGAAATCCCATCCTTGTAACAAAACTATGAACAATATTACTTGAATAAAGGAAATGTTCAGGTAAGCCCAGATACATCTTCCTGTTATCATGTGGGTCGCTTAAGATGTATAACACATTGAATTTTTTCATTTCCATGGTGTTTAGTGTTTCGGTTTTGTAAATGGTGTGATATGTTAGTATACTGGTGTCACTTAGCAACCTGAATTAATTTAGAGTGGCAGCCATGTTAGTCTGTATCAGCAAAAACAACGAGGAGTCCTTGTGGCACCTTAGAGACTAACACATTTATTTGGGCATAAGCTTTTTGTGGGCTAAGTGGGAGTCTCAAAGGTGCCACAAGGATTCCTCGTTTTTTTTTTTTTTGCTGAATTAAGTTAGAGATCAAGTGTTTTGATTTCAGACTTTTCCAGGTTGTTCTCTTTTAACAGCTTTCTTTTTTTTTTCTTTTGTGGGGTAAATGAATATCTAGTTCTTTGCATTTTATGAAAGTTATGATTTGTATTACAGTAAGACTCAGAGGCCCCAAATGAGGTCAAGGCCCCTTTGTGGTCGGCACTGTACATATACATAGCAAGACACTGGCCTGGTCTACTCTAGAAAATTAGGTCGGTTTAACTACTTTGGTCAGCGGTATGAAAAATCTATACCCCTAAGTGGCGTAGTTAAGCCGACCTAAGTCCCTGTGTAGACCTAGCTACTGCCTCTCGGGTAGGCGAGTCTCCTATCAGCCTAGCCTGTGCTGCTATAACGGTTTAAGTGTAGACGGGACAGACAAAAGGTAGAAGTTAGGAAGGACTATTTCCCCACCCATAAAATAGGGGTACCGAGGCACAGAGGGCCTCATCTAAAGGTCATTGAAGTTAATAGAAAAAATCCCATTGACCTCAGTGGGATTTGAATCAGATTATGAACAAATTATGCTTTTTAAAAATGTATCCATGCCCCTTAGAGATGGACATATTAGCAATAAATCAGTAGACTGACAGATCTCCACAGGGAGCTGTGCTCACATATAGCCCAGGCACAGATGCATAGAGTCTAAGGGCAGAAGGGACTATTATGATCACTTAGTCTGACCTCCTGCACAGCACAGGCCAGAGAACTTCAGCAAATGGTCCCTACATGAAGCCCATGACTTCTGGTTGTGCTGGAGCACATTTTACAGGGATGTCTGATCTTGATTTATACAAACACCGGACTCCATATAAGGTTTTAAAAGGAACCGTCTGTTTGTCTAACTTAGGTTCGTGTATAGCGGTTCCCTCCAGAATCTAAGGCCCTGATCCTGCATCCTGAATGTCAATGGGATCTTTCCCATTGATGTCCGTGACGGAGGATCATCCCTAACTGCCACAGTTGTAATCTAACGAACAACTTTGGCAAATCTCTTTCTTTACACAGGTATTTTGGAAAATCGGCTGCTATTTTAACCCTGGATTCCTGCAGTTTAGAACTGTCACACTGGAGTTTAGCTATGCCGCTTGGGAGTTCTGCGGCTTAAACCCCAATCACGGCTTTGAAAATTCAAGATATATTGTCTTTGTTTCCCTTTTCTACAGGCATCTCCTAGTCTCCTCTTTGGGTTTTTAAAATTCTCTCCAACTCCTAAGGCCCCACAAGGCAGGTGGAGATGGAAAGGACCACAGCTTCTGTCCCTGTGGTAGAGGAGCATCCCTCTCAGAGGCGGATGCACTCTCCTTATCATCTCCGCAGAAGCATTTGGCTGGATGGAAGCATAAACAAATAACCGTTTCAGACTTTGCATATATTGTTCTTCAATTCTTAAGTGCCAGCATTAGTGCCTAGTCTTCCATTTTTAATGAAGAAGAGTCTCAGTAATTGCTTCTAAGTGTAAGATCTGTGTTCATCTGAGACACTGTATTGATTAAATCACACTAGAGTGCAGTACAATCAGAAATAGATAGGTTAAGCATCCTGCATCGGATAAGATATCCATTAACGTTAAGGTATTGTCCTTAATTTTCTTGTACCGTATTAAACTACTGTTCATCTTCTGTTCCTAAGCCCCTTATTAAACCTTGCAGAAAATGAACAACAGCGTAATCCTTGGGAATGTGAATATCCTTTAACCGTCTTTATGGTAATGGCTGTATTTATGTCATGCTCTCGATATACGTGAATGTTTGTTTGAGCAGCACCAATACTACTAAATACCTAGCAAGTTACAGTAATATAATTGTGCATTGTAAGCCCCATAAGCTTTCTGACAATATCAATAACACCTTGTAGGTAGCGCTTGGTAATGATACAAGTTTTATCAAGTGTATTGTTAGGTTTTAGAGCAGTTGTATTTGGTGAGTTACTATATAAATTACCACCAACTACTATGTGTGGCAATTTAGCACAGTTCAGTAAAGGATGCATATTAGCATGCTCAATCCTCCACAAGAAATAGACATGTTTTGAAGCTGAGAAGGTAAACATCAAACTACTTCACTCGCAATCACAGGGTATGAAAAGGTAGCTATTTACTGAACTTCCCTGGAGTGATGGCTTTAAGCACATGCTGTTATCTTCTTACTGTGCAGGGAATTACACCCGTGACTTCCAATAATGCTAATAGAAGCTAAACACGTATTTCTCTGTACGAGATGATGCGATTATACCCCTAAGTTTGTATTTCTCCAGTTGATTGGGACCACTGCGAGCACTCCAAATCTCCTCTGTTTCACGCACCTAGTCACAGCTTCACCGCATCAACCCAGAGAGCTGTGCTGGAATTCACCGGCCAAGGTTTTCAAAAATGGCCGCCTATAGTCAGACTCCCCGGGGTGTGAATTCCAGTAGCAGGCCCACTTCAGCTGGTGCGCTCAGCACTTTTGAAAATCACCTATCTACAGACTTTGGAACCTAACTTTAGGCCCCCTTTTTCTAACAGCTCCTAATGCTACTTCCTGTGCACTCCTTGTTCATAAAGCAGAGGAGAACCAGGGACATTTGGTTTCAGACATTTGTACACTCTTCCCTGTGCTGCTTTAAGTAGGGATTTCGATTTCCTTCGACTCTTTCCTCACCTATCAACTCATTGGCGCTCCCTTTGTTCTACTCCGCTGATGGCAGATCATCATTCAGAAATCAGGTCGGCAGGCCTAGACTTTAAAATGTCGTCTTCTTCTGCTAGTGCTGAGCCCAGGTCTCCTTCTTTGTATCCATAATTAGCAATGTTCCGTCTCCTGCCTTTGATGGCTTCTTAATGGCAACCTGTCTGGCTTTCCCCACCGAACCAGGATCGCTCATCCTTCTTGGAAGGCAGATCCTATCATAAGATTCTACTAGGACACTGTCTCCCTGGGAGTGCTCCAGCTGCAACAGGACTTCAACCATTGCCTCTCCCTGCAGCTGTGGTGCTGAACAAGTCTGGAGAAGGAGCTGGGCTACATCTTATAGTGAAAAGTGGGGAGGGAAGACAAGGAAGGGGGAAGACGGGAGCCAAAGTGGGAGGGGTCAGATAGAGAAAGGAAAAGGAGCATCTGCATGCTTGCTCTCTGTCTAATCAATCGTATTCATACAGTCTCAAGCGCTAGGCTATGTAATGCCGTGCAGTGAGAGAGGCATAAGACTAAAGACTCCGCTCTGGTTTTCTTCACCTGGGTTTGGTCACTTGTTTGTTTGTCTGTGTCCTTTCGCTGTTGCGAGTAGGCCTTGGAGTGGGCGCTGGGCTCTGAAGAGAGTCAGATGAGAGCACAGTTTGATCTTTAGCACTTTCTGGCTTGTCTTCCTGTTGCAAAGGCTGAATTGATCTCTGGGTTTCATTTTTATAATGGAAAATGAGAACTGAAAATGGTGCTTAGGCTGCAAAACTACTGCTGAAAGTGCAAGCAAGGCTCTGAGGGTAGGAGATGGAGCCAACTGCTCCAGGACATCTAAAAATCAGAAGGTAATTTTTTAAATGTACAATAGCATAGGGGGGAGGGGGGACGTCTAAACCACTTGTACTTTGCTTCTGTTCTTCCTGCTGGAAAATGCTCTGCATGGTGGGAGGATTCCACTTTGGCCACTCAGCCGCACTTCTGTCAGAGTGAATGTGCCAGTGCCGTTGGCTTGGCTGTTCTTCCCGTAACCCTGGCTCTGTTCTCAGAGCCAGGAACCCTGATGCTCAGCATTCCCGCTGCTCTTCCAAACATCATGTCCCCCCCGCCCCCCCCAGACAGAGGGTAACAGCCTGCTTCTGCTACCAGTTGCTCTTTAGCTCAAGTAGAAGAACCCTCTACTCCAGCTCTGAAGAACCCGGCTGACCACCCATGTGGGGAAAAAACAAGGTGCGCGATAACATACTATTGCAGCATTCTGATGGGGCCGTGCATGGGGGAAGCCTCCCTTGCTGCTAAAGAGTGGACTTTATTCACTAGGACTGTCAGAGCAACGCTTAATAACAGTTCATTAGCGCTAAACCTGCAAAACTAACATGCACATTGTTTTGAATATGCAAATTAGTGTAATGAATAATTTGCACAAAGTGTCAGACCTGGAGCTGCACCCAATTTGGCAAGGAAAGTGAAGGAAGTCTAAAAATATTTAGGTCTAAATAATTACAGTATTCAAAGTTTTCATTGCTGACCCTAACCAGACTGCCAAACCATTTGTGCTTTCCCATATTTATTGCAGATAATTGTCATCTATTAATACGTTCTCTCCCCATAAAGGTCTTTCCTTTGTAGAAGGAACAGCAAAAGTTCTGCTTGGTTAATATGGTTTTCCAGCTAGCTGTGTTTCATGGAACCAGCTGATTTTCCTGGAGATGGAACCTGCTTTACATGACAGAACCAATCAAGCCGGAAATGTGGCCCCAAATGTGTGTTGTTTAAGGAACTAGAGGAACAGTTTTGTTACAGTCTCTAATTAGGAAAGAGCAGCAGCAGAAGCTCAGGTCTCCTCTACTGCAGGAATTTCTAATCAACAATGAAGATCATACTCTCAACAGCCTCAGTAGAGCAAAGGAGTTATCCAATGTTTCCATTCTGCTGACCAGTTCCTAAAAGGAGAGGGCTCTTATTTTGATGTCCATGCCATCTCATGGACCAGGCTCCTTTCCCATCACTCCAATCTGCACCACTTGTTCCTCAAGTTTCATTTTGCTGTTCATCTGGCAAGACTCCATGGGCCCCGACCACAATCTGTGAACCATTGCCATTTAACAGCACATAATTATGATCTAGCGCCACCTAGCCAACTTCCTACGCAACTCACCTCACCATATATTTCCCCTGTGAAATACTGCATGTATTTCTCTTAGCAGACCCTTCTTGCAGATGGCAAAGGCATAAGTATAGTTAATAAGAATGAGTTTCTAATATTAAAGCACTACAGAGAAACAAACAGCCCATGAATAGAGCAGCCATAGAGTTCAGGCGCATGTGCGGTCTCTTGTCACAACAATCGCTGGATAATAAAAGTGCACTTCTTGTTCTAATTCTATAGTAATTTGTCACAACTTTATTTCATTGGAGGACACCTGCAGATGATAAGGAAACCTCATAGTGCAGTTCATCAAGAGGTTCATGAGTCTTGATCGTCCGTTCCTAATGTACAGATGCAAAGTGCATAGCATTTCATATGTTCCTGTAGGGAAAAGTGCAGGTCCTTTCAATTCTATTGTGTGAACTGGCATTGCTAAACATTGATTAGCCATTGTTTACAAATCCATGTTTATGACCTCATACAGGAGACTACGCTGGAGTTCTGGTAACTTAGCCCAGATAAAACCTGGACATTGTTTTGTTATGCCTGGCTTTTGTTGAATACATACTGCTGCTCAGAATTGTAGTCCACCTTTTAAAATCAGACTTATGCATTTGGAGGACGTGACCATTTTGCCTGGCTTGCACACTCCTCCAGTGCAGCAATTTTGTGGGAGGCATTTGCGTTGTTTCCTGTCAGGTCATTCAACACTTCTACAAGAAGGGCCACGCGTAGCTAAGACTTTCCCAGCTCAGGCAGGATTCAGCACACCGTTCTTCGAAACTCAGTTCAAATATTCTATTTCTCTGTTGTCCTGAAAACAATAAAGGGAAGACGTTTTGCGCTTAATACTTTTCTCCTGCAGAAATTCTGATTCTGTGGCTATGAACTGAGGGCCATGATAAGAGATTAAGTCTATTGGTTTTCTACCATGACTGAAAATGGTTACCAAGAACTTGGTTACTATTGTACAAGCAACCTAGGAACTAAAGGCTACTTCTAGCCAGTAGCTGAAGTGATCAATTGCAGTAATAGCATAACAATGATGGTGCTACTTCAGAAGTTCTTGCCATGGGCTAGATTGTGACACGAGGGTGAGTGGCACCTTATTCATCAAGAAGTCCCATTGATTTCAGTTAGAATACTCGAGGAGTAAGGTGCTACTCTGTGTCACAAGGGTATCACAATATGATCCTATATAGGACAAAGAATTCCCCTGCAGAGCAAGGGAAGGGAACTGGAGACAACTATGTTATTTATAGAATAGGTATTGTGTTATATATCTGGCACATAACACAAGATTTTGTATCCTTTTTAACTTGTGAATCCATTCCTGGCCATCACTGGGGAGATAGGCCTTTGCTTGCTTCAGACAGGTCCTGGATAAGTTTCATAAGTAGTGTGTGTCAGGGAGATCTGGTCTGGAGTTCAGTCATATCCGTGCCCCTGACTGAGGGTGTTATCGTCACTTGTGGCATTGTTGAAAGGGGGGTTAGCCCTGTGGCGGCTGCTGACTGTTGAGGAAGCAACTGCACTCAAGAATATATTCCTCCTACAGCGTTGGGTGAGGAGACTGGCACTATTCCTTTGAGATGTGCTACTCTCCCCTAGCCCCACTTACCCCTTGTCACCTCAAAAGTAGACGACTACCATGTGTTCTAGATGGGGGTTCATCTCAAGGCTGCCCAGAAACAAAAGTGAATGCAGAATACACTATAGCCTTCCATTATGCCCTAGTGCTCCATGAGCTACTCTGCTTGCCCGTGAGCTTCCAGGTGGGGTTCAAGTCCCCCCATGATCGGGGTCTAGCGAGGTCCTTAAGACAGCCTGGCTGGGGTTCAGTCTATGGCTATCACTCATGATCTAACTGTGCCTCTGCAGCTTTGGGCGACCACATGCTCACTGGCCGTGGAGCAGCATTCTTTGGCAAATGCACTTCGCAATTTGTTGGGCTTCCACCCTATGTCCGAACCAAGGAAGCTGCCAAAACCAAAGCCGTGCAGGTGGAGGTGGTTGGAGGGTTCAGCTAGGAATATCCTCAGTTGCTGATCTTGTCCTGCCTCTGCATATGGAGCAGCTGACGAAGACAACGAAAATCAACTGCCCCCGAAGTGCCTGACCATGCTGATGAGCTGTGGTGGGGTGGAGGTCACCTCGGTGCACCCCCTTTCAGTCAGGCATGGCACTACGGGTGAGCCCTGCCTCGCTTCCCTTCACAAGTCCAGACAGACCTTTGATTTAAAAAGAGCACCCCCTTTTCCCAGGGTCTCATTTGTTAACAAGATCCATAAACCCAAGTAGGAGACTCGTCTTTCCCATGCCCTAAAACATCTCTGTTCCTGGGAACCCTTCCTAGTTCCCTCTCTGAGTTACTCCTTTTCTTCCTTCCTTAAGCAGGAACCCCCAGTTCTCCTCTCTGGAGTGGAGTTGTGTTTCAGGGTACAGCTACACAGCGATAAAACCCTGCGGCATCAAGTCCCGGAGCCCAGAACAGCTGACTTGGGCTTGCAGTGTAGCCATTCAGGCTTGGGCTGGAGTCCAGGCTCTGAGACCCACACCCCTTGCAGGAAGAAGAACAGGAGTACTTGTGGCACCTTAGAGACTAACAAATTTATTAGAGCATAAGCTTTCGTGGACTACAGCCCACTTCTTCGGATGCATATAGAATGGAACATATATTGAGGAGATATATATACACACATACAGAGAGCATGAACAGGTGGGAGTTGTCTTACCAACTCTGAGAGGCCAATTAATTAAGAGAAAAAAAACTTTTGAAGTGATAATCAAGCTAGCCCAGTACAGACAGTTTGATAAGAAGTGTGAGAATACTTACAAGAGGAGATAGATTCAATGTTTGTAATGGCTCAGCCATTCCCAGTCCTTATTCAAACCGGAGTTGATTGTGTCTAGTTTGCATATCAATTCTAGCTCTGCAGTCTCTCTTTGGAGTCTGTTTTTGAAGTTTTTCTGTTGTAATATAGCCACCCGCAGGTCTGTCACTGAATGACCAGACAGGTTAAAGTGTTCTCCCACTGGTTTTTGAGTATTTTGATTCCTGATGTCAGATTTGTGTCCATTAATTCTTTTGCGTAGAGACTGTCCGGTTTGGCCAATGTACATGGCAGAGGGGCATTGCTGGCACATGATGGCATATATCACATTGGTAGATGTGCAGGTGAACGAGCCCCTGATGGTATGGCTGATGTGATTAGGTCCTATGATGATGTCACTTGAATAGATATGTGGACAGAGCTGGCATAGGGGTTTGTTACAAGGATAGGTTCCTGGGTTAGTGGTTTTGTTCAGTGATGTGTGGTTGCTGGTGAGTATTTGCTTTAGGTTGGGGGGTTGTCTGTAAGCGAGGACAGGTCTGTCTCAGCCTGAGCTCCGGCCTGAGTCCAATCATCGGCACGGCTGTTTTTAGCCCTGCAGCCCAGCCCCGCGAGCTGGAGTGAGTTGAGACTCAGTGCCGCAGGTCTTTTATTGCAGTGTAGGCATATCCTTAGCGAGCTGTGAGGCCTTGGCCAGCTTGTCACTCACCTGGGCATCTCCTGGTGTCCACGACAGAGCAGCATTTATGCTGGTCCCCTTCTTCCTGAATGCGTGTTACTCGCAGGACTGCTGCCTTTCTACCAATATCTCCCAGGTCCTGGAACATCTAGTGGGACCTTTCAAGTTCTTATAAGGCCACGCCATGCCATGGGGCGGACTGACCATTGAGCCCCACTGCCCTTAAGTGTCAGGCTACTCAGTCACAGCCACTAAGCACTGGGTGAACTCCCTGGGCAGTGGCGGAGTTACAGTTAGTGGGGCCTTGTGCTCAGCTTCATTTTGGGGGGCCCCCTTGGGACCCAGCCAAGAAAAAGAACATTCTTGCTCAGCTCCCCCTGCCCTGTTTTTCATTCTTTTTTTCTTCGTGCTCCTCCTATATTATAAGTAATAGGAAGTAAATGAAAATAAAGTGAGGTATTTTGATTGGGGCAGGGGATTGGGGTGCAGGAGGGGGCGCAGGGTCAGGCTCTGGGAGGAAGATTGGGTGCAGGCTCTGGGCTGGGGCAGGGGGTTGGGGTGTGGGAGGGAGTGAGGGGGTTGGACTCTGGGAGGAAGTTTGGGTGCGGGCTCTGGGCTGGGGTGGGGGCTGGGGTGCAGGAAGG